>NC_053131.1:31765443-31900443 GCF_010015445.1 Perca fluviatilis
GAAAACGAACTTTAGCGTGATTAAGCCGAACTAAACGAGGCGGGTGTGAAAGCGGCCTAAGTTTCTTGAAGCAAATGTGTAACAGCAACTGGTAACCAGTAAAGAGAGCGGAGGAGCGGTGTAGTTTGGGAGAACTTGGGTAGGTCGAAGACCAGTCGAACTGCAGAGGTCGGATGGCACATGCAGACAGACCAGCCAGGAGGGAGTTAAAGTAGTTACGTGAGATGACAAAAGCCTGAACCAGAACCTGAGCAGCCTTCTGGGTTCAACGGGGACGTATCCTTCTGATGTTGTACAGCATGTGTCTACACGATCGGGGTTGGCAGTAAGGTAGACTGGTCCACTTTGCATCCGCACCACAGATGAACCTTGAGCCTTTGTCCAGTTGTTTGGCTCCCAGCAGAGTTGGACTGACAGCTTTTTACACTGGTTGAGGTGTGACAAATGTGAGACACGTGGGACATGTGGTTTCACACAGCACAATCTCTGAGCATCAAATGTAATTCTGCTTTGGGTCTAAAAACTTTCTACTTTCTACGTTATGCTAAACTGTCAGCGAATAGTGTTATGGGGTTACAGCATGAATAAATACCCCCAAGCACAGAAGTGAGCCTGATGTTAAACTGATCAAAGCGTTGATTTTCCACCAGTGAATACATATAAAATACAGAATGAAAAGTCAGTGAGTGTAAATGAAAGCTTTGACAGAATGATCTTCACTGAGCGTCTTCACTGATCGTGGCAGGGAAGCCCCTTTGATGCCTGCTGCGGATGGAAAAATGATGAAAACAATATAGAATCAGAATCATAAAAGGAATGGTAGCTCAAATGTAAGGTATGATGCAATTTGATATTCAATTTTTTTTTTTTAAAGATTCCCAGAGGAGGGAGGCAATGTGAGGAATGATGGTGTCGTTATAGACTTCATTTCAGCTGATGGGGAGGAGGGAAATGAACCCTACAGACAGAAAGATGGAGAGAGTACAGTGCACTTTCACAAAAGATAAGGAAGAAATAAAGAAAGTGTCATGCATTATTATGGCCACTGTATTTGGTAGCCATAGTTACTTTACGTTGCAAATAAAATGCTCTGCACACCCACACAGGTTGTGTTTTCAGTGACTCAAAGTATGATGGCTGTTTTTGGCATTTAGGATTTTTTTTTATTGTTGCATAATTTGTGTTTAGGTAATTTTTAGAGTGCATTCTTTGATTATAAAAAGGTTATTCTCAATATTCTCGTAAATTTTTGACTATTCTGAAAGTATTAAGACGTTATTCTAGAAATATTCTGACCTCTTAATTTTAAACCGTTTGCAGAACTTTGTTCTGAACATCCGGTCCAACAGGATTATTGACGAAAAATCAAGAAAAATGAATTCCATTAGTCTGTTTTTGTCAACAAAACAGCCAATCATGACAGAAAAAAAAGAAAACTTCACCAAAGAACGCAAATATATACGGAGGTATATCATTCAAGTATTTAAGGACTCTCCAATCAAGTTGCAGAGAAACGTTGGACGTTGGAAGGGATTTCGGAGCATCTTAAATAAATTTTTACTCTCAAGAATATTTTTTTGGACTCAAAACATTTATCTTTTGTTTGCATAGTAACTGATGCTCAGGAGGTCAGTGTCTCAAATTTGCTAATTTAATCATTTTAAACTCAGCCTGCGATAACAGAAAAAGTGGAACAGTTTTCTCTGTCCCAGAAGAAATTACCCAAACAGATGGAAGATTTGGGGCTTTTCTTTCTTGCCTGATAATCCACCACTGAATGAGCCTTACCCTCATTACAGAAACCCAACACTGATTGAACCCCCCCCCCACCCTCCCCGCACACACACACACACACACACACACACACATAGACAAGTCCTTACAAAAACCTCTTTGTTTTTGTCTCCCCTTCTCTCTGTCTGCGATCGGCTCTTATATAAATAGCAAAAGATGCGGGGGGGGCAGCGGCTGCATGCTTAAAGGTCGAGGAACAGCGGAGGAGTGGGCTCCTACAGATGTCTGCAGCAGCGATACTTACACATGTTAGGTAAATTATGAATGTGCACCTGAAAAGAGAAATATATCAGTGTCGACACACTGTTTCCAGGCGTTGTGCTATTTAAGTCATGACCTCGCCCGGGGCTTCAACAAAGCACTCATGTTTTAGGAATAGCCAAAGGCTTCTTTGTGTGCCCCCAAGGGTCAGAGTGGTGTTATTCTATATAGACAACGTTTCATTTCTGGGATTGCTCAGATGCCGCCTGAAATTCAGCCGGATGTCCTTATTTTAGGCCGGATGTCCGTCACCTTCCACTTTCTTTGTGTCGGCGTTCTAACCTCTGGTGGATTTCTGAGGACTATGGTTAACTGCTCCTCAGATCTCTGCAGGGTAAATCCAGACAGCTAGCTAGACTATCTGTCCAATCGGAGTTTTCTGTTGCACGACTAAAACTACTTTTGAACGTACACATGCTCCACCAAAACAAGTTCCTTCCAGAGGCTATTTTGTAGAGGCACCGTGGCTCCGTCCGGAGCTTAGCGCCGCCCAAGACGATTGTGATTGGTTTAAAGAAATGCCAATAAACCAGAGCACGTTTTTCTCCCATCCCGGAATTCTGTGTGGACTAGCCAGACCCTCCTCAGCTTTAAAAAAGAGTTAGACGGAGGAGGAGTTCATGTACTGTATCTTCAGATCTTCAAACGTAGTCACTCCTGCTTGGTTAAATCGGCAAACTTTGGGTTTTTTTCTGTTGTCATTTTCAGCCGTAACTGTAATGTCTAAAGATATATAGTTAAACACTGAGTTCTGAAAGTTCTTAACCGGAATGTCTAACTTCATTCCACTACGAAAATGATTATCTTCATCTTTTCCTTTAACCATTTTCTTTATGTAACTGTTTTGGGGGAAAATTGGGTACGTAATTGCCATTTTATTTCAGAACTAACAGTGGTGTAGTCATTAAAAGTACAACAACTGGATTTGCCCATTCATTTTCTGTTTTGTAAACAGATCCCTGTAATGTGGTCACATATCCAGGTAATCCATTACACCCCATCCCCTGCACTAACCCCCTCCCCCCCTCCCCCAAGCAGCTGTCCAGGTCGCTCCGTGCTTACACACACGTGCAACCAGATTACAGTGACACGGCACAAACATGCAGAGCTGAACCAACATCGTCATGCTAGCCACACGCAACGACTCCTACACCGTGTTGAGCTGCAGAGCGATTTAGCCGAAATTTTAATTTAATAGATTGGAGTGACAAGAGGCAGCAGCAGATGTGGTGTTTGGCAGCAAGTGTTCATACCCAGAATGTGTGTGTGTGTGTGTGTGTGTGTGTGTGTGTGTGTGTGTGTGTGTGTGTGTGTGCGTGCGTGCGTGCATGCATGCATGTCTCTAGATGTTTGTCTGAATTGAAAACTGTTTGGATAAGATGGTGACTTGCCTCTCTTGCTGCAGGAATTTTTGCGATTTTAGACCCTTTTTAGGGGGGGCTCAAGCTTATAATAATTTTTTTTTAAATCAATTTTAGTAATTCAAGTTAGAGTTTGCGTACTTGTCTGTTAGTGACAGAGGGCAAACAATTACAGGTTCAAAGAAACAGCTTTAATATCCTGAGTCGCTGTCGCCAATGCTATACACCTGGAACCCCGTCAAGGACGGTTTTATTTTTTATTTACACCTCATTATCATTTCATTTGATTCTGGTAGTCCATAAAGGGACTTTTGTAGTTTTTTTAACATGTTCAATATTTTGCAATTATTTATTTATGTTATAATGATAAATACATATATTCATTGTTATCCAGTGAAATTACTGATTTAGCGGGGGGGGGGGGGGGTTAACTGAGCCCCCCTAAAGGTCTGATCCTAGCATCGCCCCTGGTGACGCAGTTCAGAAACTACAAATGAGAGCTGAGACTAAAGAGTTGAGCCAGGGAGGAGAACTATTAACCAGGCACGGTTTCCGCATTATCACAGGATTACATATCACATGAAGATCCGTCTTGTCAGGGGCATGTTCAATCACAAAACGGTATGCACCAAAAAAATAAATCACAATTATTTTCATCTTTATGGAAATCACGACTATTTAACACGATTCCTGATTGACTTTTGGACAGATGTTGCATTTATTGAACTTGAAAAAACAGTGATACAGTTGAACAAATCAACAGTGAAAACAACTTGAACTGTTAACCCTTGTGTTGTCCTCGGGTCAAATTTGACCCATTTTCAACGTTTTTTAATATCAGAAATATAAAGGGTTTCTTTTAACCTATTGCCCAAAATAACATGGTTGCATGGATGTACGTTGTTCAACATTATTTGCAGATGAAATGAATGATTACTTTCATTTAATTTTGGGTGTTTTTATTCAATTTTATATCATTTTAAGAAAAAATTAAAATGATTTTAAAACAGTATCCTGACTCAACTTTGACATATACCCTCTGATCGTAAATATTAGTAAAAATAATTTCTGCTTTTTTTAACTCAAAAATTTAGTAATATGTCATATAAATTAGGTTTATTGACCATGGATAAAAAAAAAGTATCTAAAAGAAAGCGACAAAAACGTTTTACAAAAGCACCTTAAAATATTTTTTTTGACCCGGAAAGACAAGTTTATGGTCGATGTGAAGACATCACAACGGTTACATTTCCCATTACTTTTTAAAGTCCCCTTCAGAACACAAGTATGTGGTAATAATAAGAGTTTACTGTCAAAATGTAATGTGCAAAATAATCGTTTTTCTGGATTACATTGTTTTTGTGACCGTTAGGAGCCGAAATCGCGACATTCATTTTGATTCATTGCACAGCCCACATCTGTAACAACCTTGACCCGGCTGGAACCGATGTACGCATCGCCTTCAGGGAGTGCACCAGCAGCAAAACGGCACGGGGGAAGTTCATGCAGCAACTGGCGGAGGAGCTGAGAGCCGAGTTATGGAGGGAAAAAGGGCAACAGTACAAGGTCCGGGTCAGCTTCAGCAGCAGCCAGGTTAGGAGAAGCTGCAGTCAGAATAAACCAGAGAAAACCAAACACGTCTGTGGAAATGGTAAGGCAAAGGCAAAGGCAAATTTATTTGTATAGCGCATTTCACACACGGCAGCAATGCAATGCGCTTCACATTAGGGCTGGGCAATATATCGATATTGTATCGATATCGTGATATGAGACTAGATATCGTCTTAGATTTTGGATATCGTAATATCGTGATATGACATAAGTGTCTTTTCCTGGTTTTAAAGGCTGCATTACAGTGAAGTGATGTACTTTTCTGAACTCACCAGACTCTTGTAACTGTTCTATTATTTGCCTTTTCCCCACTTTGACATTATGTTCACATTACTGATGATTATTTATCTAAAATCTAAGTTTGAACATATTTTGTTAAAGCACCAATTGTCAACCCTAGAATATCGCCGCAATATCGATAGTGAGGTATTTGGTCAAGAATATCGTGATATCTGATTTTCTCCATATCGCCCAGCCCTACTTCACACAAAAACAATGATAAAAAATGAATAAATAAAAATATGGAACTACATACAATTCTAACAATAGTCGAAACAGTTAAATGTATATATAACAAGAGCAAAAAGCCCATTTAGAAATAAATAGATAAATAAATGAATAGATAAAGACTTATAAAAACTGCTGAACGCATCTGAGAAAAGCTTGGTCTTTAGCCTTGTTTTAAAAATGGTAATAGATGGGGCGTTTTTTTATTTTCCCCCTGTTTTGTCCTGACAGTAGGTTTCAGTAGTAGTTGCTTATGTTGTGATCTAAGGGGTCTTGGTTGAGAATATTGTTGGAACATGTCATGCAGGTAGTTTGGTCCCATCCCCTTCAGTGATTTAAAAACTGACAGAAGTGCCTTAAAATCAATTCTGTACCTAATTGGGTATGAGATTGGTGCGAGAAGCGAGGTCACTTGCGTTGACTGTGAAGCTCAAGCACTCCTAGATGTAGTTAGTTCATATAAAAAGAGTATTTTGTAATTGTTTCATGGTTCAATAGCCTGAACTTTATCTTGGCTCTTTCTTTTGTTTTTAGATCTGCTCATTTCCAGCTTTTACAACTCTGTTCTGTGTTATGAATGTGGTATGCACAAAAAATGCTCAAATAAAATGTTTTGTAAGATTTTAATTGTTATTTGCACGTTCAGAGTTATGTTGAATGAATTTCTCTATGGAAAAATGCTGGTGTGAATGTTTGAAATAATTACGGTTTACTATGCCATGATATGAATATTGATAAATGTAAACTACTCAAATAAACTTGTTAAAATGTACATTTTGGTGTTATACTGTACATATTTTGGTGTGCATACATCTCGCAATTTTAGAGTTTATAGAGTTTGGAATCTAGTGTTAGTACAAAAACAGCATTTATATATATATATATATATATATATATATATATATATATATATATATATATATATAATAATAATTTTTACCATTACAATATATATATATATATATATATATATGCAGGCGCAATTACCCTATCAGACATTGCACATCCTATAACCATAATGGTAAGTACCACAAATATTATTTAGTAGTATTAGTCACACACACATCACTGCAGCCAACACACACACACACACACACACACACACACACACACACACACACACACACACACACACACACACACACACACACACACACACATATATCTCTTATTATTCATTAATTTGATTGAAAGCAGCACAAATGAGCTATTGATGCTAAAAGTCTCCTTTCATACTACTCACTATGTTGTTGCTCTTAATACTACGTCATGTTCAAGCGCCGCGTAGCTTCTGCTCTGCCCGCTGCTCTGCCCGCTGCGTTCTAAACCCACGCTGAAGGGTGATTTTTGCGTCATATCTGACGCTGACAGCCACTGCCCAAACGTCACTATTTTACAAGTTTGGAGTGAGAACGGGATGTACATGTACATATACATAGGCTAATTACGAAATGATGGGTTAAGTTCAATATAGTAATAATAATAAGAGATTTTAATTGTTCAAAAAAGTCTGGAAAAATACACATAGCCTATTAATACACTAAATGCACAAAACCTATTTATTTACACATTTAACAAACAGACAACAATACAAAAGTACCACAAAAACCTAAAAATTAACCTAAAAATCATCTTTAAAGATGTGTTGTAAGTATTTTAAAGAGAAAAGAATACCTTGACAATCCCACACTTTTAAAGGCGCCCACATTCTGCATCTATAGTAGGCTGTTCATATGCACATAGCAGGCTGTTTGTATTTAAAACATGAGCGGGCTTGAACCAGGCTTTTGAAAAATGTCACATCTCTGGCCTCCATCCATCCTTTACCTCCTTTCTAAAATAAAATAACATTTTTGTCGTACTGCACATTGCTGCAGCTCCTCTTTTCACCCTGTGTGTTCAGCTCTCTGTTTTAGCTACAGAGTGAGGCATCGCACTTCTGTTCCATCTTTGTTGGGAGTCGCACATGCTCAGTACCTTGGTAAGGACCAGAGATGGCAAAAGTACTCACTTCTTGTACTCAAGTAGAAGTACCAATACTTGTGTTAAAAAATACTCTGGTAAAAGTGGAACTACTGATTGAACTTCTTTACTCAAGTAAAAGTAACAAAGTACAGGCTTGGAAATTTACTTAAAGTATAAAAGTAAAAGTAGCCTTGCGAATGACAACCATTTTTTATGCAAAGCTACCTGGACCACACAAATGTTACTAGAGTGCAAGCTGAGAAACTTCAGTGGACATGAAAAAAGGCTCTTTATATGCCATTGTCTACATTTTAAATGGATGTCTGCCAATAGGCCTAAAACATCACATATACAGTACTGTATGATTATTGTGACTCCAGGTTAATAAGATTCTGACTGAGTAGCAATATATGAATTCAGTTGTGATTCTGTGAGAATTCACAGATCCAGTTTCTCTTTTTTAATCTTCCCCTTAACATTTAAAGGAATCTACATGTGTGTGTGTGCTCAAATATGGCTTCTGGAAAGAAAATAAAGGATTGAATATGAATTACTAAACAGACATTAATTAAGAAGTTCCCCATACTTTAAGAGCTACGCAGCACATTCGCCAGGAGTCATTCTTGATGCCTAAACATCTCGGTATTTTCGTATTAATGACGCGAAAAATAATAACGTTAATGAGGACTAGATTAGGACTGTATTTAAAGCTGATTCTGGTTTCCAACTTTGCCCCAGGTGTGTCTGTTAAAACACGGACGGAGACAACTTCTCTCTTTTGATGCTTTAATAAGATCAAGCAACGCAACCTAGCTAACAGGTGAAGAACACAAACAACCAAATCACTAACTTACTTTAAATTTGCAAGAACTATAGACCAATACAACAACAGGCTTACATTAACTGACAACATAAGTTATACGACTTACAGTTCTCAAGGACGCACACACACCATCTCAACTGATTATCCTCCAGACAGCAGTCTCTCTTTCTTTTTTCTCACTTTTTTCTCTGTGTTGCACGCGGTGTAAGGCGCGTGTCTGCGCTATTTTCCGACGTGCACTCACAATCACTCCTGATAGACGACCTGTTGTGCTAAACTAAAGTAACGAGCCAATTTTCTAAAATGTAAGGGGTAGAAAGTACCGATATTCGTGTTAAAATGTAAGGAGTAAAAGAAAAAAGTCGCCACAAAAATAAATAGTAAGTAAAGTAAAAATATCTGAAAAATCTACTTGAGTACAGTAACGAAGTATTTGTACTTTGTTACTTCCCATCTCTGGTAAGGACTACTAGCCAGCCGAGTATGAGGGCGTGCCCTGACAGTACCTAGGTAAGGACTACTAGCCAGTCAGAAGCAGAGTATGAGGGCGTGCCCTGACAGTACCTAGGTAAGGACTACTAGCCAGTCAGAAGCAGAGTATGAGGGTGTACCCTGACAGTACCTAGGTAAGGACTACTAGCCAGTCAGAAGCAGAGTATGAGGGCGTGCCCTGCTAGCAGCTAGGCGAGCATTATAACGTGTGTTCCAAAGTGACCCATGTTTGTCTCTGAAGTAAAGGCTGGACTACAATAGAGCTGTTTGGAGCAGTTGGTGAACAGGGTTTTCTGTTGGAGATGGTAAGTCCCTTTGGGGGGGACTTTGGGCTTTTTCACTTTGTAAACCTATAACGTGCACAACAAAGATATATAACAGAATAAAGGAAAGGGGAAAAGCCAAAAAGCATAATATGAGCACTTTAAATAAATGTCCATCTTGGCTTGACCCAAACAGGACGTTCAGAAGCTTGAATTTCTTCTTAAACTGTTCTTTACGCAACAAGAGCATAAAACTCAGATTTTGAAATAAGGGATTCGTGAACAGTCAACCAAAACAGTGAACTAAATTATGTGTAGTTCAAAATAATGGGGTAATTATTATTATTATTTTAAATTGGTCACAAAAGGTCTGGAAAAATACACGTAGCCTATTTTTACATACCTCCATGAAGTGAGAGAGAGGGGGGAGGCTGCAGGAAAGAGAGAGGAAGGGGGTGTGAGAGAGAGCGAGAGAGAGAGAGCGAGAGAGAGAGAGAGAGAGAGAGAGAGAGAGAGAGTGAGTGTCTCGGGGCTCCAAGAGGGACCAGGCAGTCCTGAAACAGTTTACCCAGACTATGGACGTCATATTTGGGGCTGCCATCGGCGGAGCAGCGGGGGTCAGGCTGGGAGCCTCTATCTCTCCTCTCTTCTCTGCTTCATGTCCTCTTCTCTTTCTCTGAGGGCAGCGGAGGAACTTCACCGGCAGCTCCGGAGTAGCGCGGCCGGCCGGGAGTCTGTCTGTCGGGGTGTGTTTGAGGGAGGCGGGGGTGAAGATGCGGAGCAGACCGCTGGTGACCTGAACTTCCTTCCTTTCCTTCCTGGCTGCTTCAGGCGTCAGGACCTTGCCCATTCAGCATAATGCCACACTTCCCCGCCACCAAAAAATCAAGTAAGACCAGTCCAGAGCCGCGGCGGGAGCTGGGAGCGGACGCAGCGGGCAAAATGCGGACTGTGAGCCCGGTCTGAGCGCAGCAGTCTGCGGAGAGACGAGCCTAACGGGGCTGGATGTGCAGCGGCAAGACTTTCTGCTTTACTGAAGGTGAGAAGACGGGAAACGAATGCAGTAGGCAATGGCCTTCTAATTGTGTATTTTAAATTTCCATGTTAGGCTATTCAGGGAATTTTATTTTTCACATCAATTTAGGCTACTTCTGTCAAATTGTCAGAATAAGCAGTTAGTAAAGACAGAAATAAATGGAAGAACCTGTACTACTTTAGGATTTAGCCTACTCCACTGTAATGCTTTTATAGGCTACATTTTTTTTTCTTTATTTTATGCAATTACCCACTTCATTTTCATGAATGCTAAAAACACACACACACACACACACACACACACACACACACCAGCAACAAAATAGGCAGATCCTTATATACCTGGCATGTACTGCTCTCTCTATCACTCAGGGCAAAAAAATAAATAAACTACCTACCAGTTAATTCTTAAACTGGGGCAATGTTGCTGAACGAAAGCTGTCTTCTTTAATATAGTCTACTCTTTGCAGGATCACATTAATATATATCCCAGAATTGATGCCAAAGACCCTGATGATAAAAGACGCAGTGAGGTCAGGTCACCATAATTGGACTCAACTAGATGCCTTGTTTGCCCCCCAAGGAACATTACATAACTGTTGAACTGCCTTGGCCACAAATCGATGCAATCTGTCAATTGGCTGCTGCTGCCTGCTGCCATTTTATTAATAATCACCACCACCCAGCTAACAACAACTTGTCATACATTTCCTTTGCTTGGACAGGGACTGTATTGGATTATAAACTCTTAAGGCAGCAGTAGAACGGAGTTTTATTGATATGTTTTCTTCTCTTTTTTTCTCCTCCAAAAATAATGAGGCTTTTGTTTGTGGGCCAACTAATACTGATGCTGTAAGAAATCTCCCCACTTTATTTAAATCCTACAACCTTGAGCGCGCAGTGGCACCTTCCGTCATTGTGCGAGGCCCACATCGATCTTAGTTTTTGTCCCCGTGCAAGAAATTTGTCTCATCTTATCTCTGCTGACAGGCTGCGTTCATCACCACCCAGCACTCCTCCTCTCCTCCGGCACAGCTAAACGCAATGAATCAAGGCAGGAGAGGAATGCAACGTGTAATAATAATCAAACAGCAGATATTTGACTTTGTAGCAACACTTGTGGTGATACCGTATCTGCAACATCATCTGACTCCCCCTCTTTAACCTCTTGATAATTCACCCTATGAGGAGTCTTCCCATGTGCAGTGGGGCAGGGCACCATCCTGGCTAACTCATGGTGCTCATAGGGGTGTAACGATACATCGATCTGGATCGAGATATCGATTCAATCCTCAACGATCCAAAATAATAATAATAACCATAAACTTTATTTCTGTAGCACTTTTCTTATCAATGTTACAAAGTGCTACAGAAGATAAAAACCAAGAACAACACAACCAACTACAATGAAGTAAAATACCAAAAACAGAGGTGTCACAAAACACCTAAGAAAATAAAATGCATATGTGCACATGCACATGTACACATATTATTGATACTAAGTAAAAATATGGATACATATCGTCATCTTTAAGATGCGCCTTTATTTTGAAATTCCCACTTTATATTCATTCTTTTTATTAAAAAAAAAGTAGTTTGTTTTTAATTTAAATGTCTGGAAGAGCTCAGTAACGAAATTTTCAAATCATATTTTAGTTGCTTTTTGTAAATATACTGTATATAAATGTAACTGATTGTGTTAAATGGGCGTATCTATCGTCTTGTATCGGTTGCAGGGCCCTGAACTGAATTTAATTGAAAATCACATTGTGGCAGACTTTGTGATATCAGTAAATATTTTATCTTAGGGCTGGGCCCTGGATATAATATCGATATATGAGACTAGATATTGTGTTACATTTTGGATATCGTAATATCGTTATATGATACAAGTGTCTTTTCCTGGTTTTAAAGCCTGTGTTTTATTTGCTAGGGGTGTGAATCTTCACTGGATTCAATATCCCAATGCGTCACCTCCTCAATATTATATATTGCTACATATGGTTTTTCATCGACAAATTCAAGCAGTTAGATATATATGAACTCCCCTTTTTATTGTATCTGCTCTTAAAAAAAGACACTTCCTGAATGTAGCGGAGTCTGAACACAGCAGACAAAAGGCAAAAAGCGGAGTGGCCGAAAAATCAACAAGTAACCTCAGTAAGCAATAATCGATTATGGTCTGTCACTGCATTGATGCAGATGCGTCGATGCAATGATTCATTTCAACGCCCCTGTTATTTGCCTTTACCCACTTAAAAGTTTTGTAGGTAGGATTGTGAAGATCCAGGACTTAGCCAAAAAATTTTAACATCGACAACTTCTCAGTCCCTCTCCCCCTTTCCTCTAAAGCCCCAAACGGGCTCCTAAGCCCCTCCCCCCACAAGGGAGAATGAATGTGTGTGTGCATGAGTAGTAACTTGGCCCTGATTGGTGCATCTGAACAGGGATCTGTGGATTTTTGCTAATCGCACTCTGGTGGTGCCGGATTTTTTTATTTTTATTACCAGCTTCATGTAGTTCTACTGGAACATAGGGTCAGTTTCAGCAAATATGACAGAAAGTTAGTTTTATAAGTCTTACCTACTGCACCTTTAACATTATATCAACATTACTGATGATTATTTGTCAAAAATCTCATTGTGTAACTATTTTGTGAAAGCACCACTAGTCAACCCTACAATATCGCCGCAATATCGTCATTGATGTATTTGGTCAAAAAAATCGTGATATTTGATTTTCTCGCCCAGCTCTATTTTATCGTTGTCCTAAGAATCGGTATGATATATCGTGATAAAGTGTATGATTTACACCCCTAGGTGCTCATCAGCGAGCCAGTTGTCTCCTTCACTAGCTCGCCTCACACCCCCTTGCTCGCATTGTGGCTGCCATGTTTTGATCCTTTGAATTTCGTCGTTTTTTAAATGCTCTTTTTATCAGTTCGTACACGTTCATGGTTATCAACTGGGGAAGGAAAAGAAAAAAAGTTTCAAGCCGCTTAGTGTATGTTTTTGTTTTAGATTAAGGCTCAAGTTAATAATCTTTTTTTGTTTCCCCCACACCTTTGCCCTCAGTATCTTTTCAAATAAGTTTTTCCACTAGCCGTTTGTCTGAGTCATTTGTAATTTACAATGATTTGCATTTGTGCGATAGAAAAGGAAAATAAATCCTTTGGTCTTTGGTAGAAAACATGCATTTTGAGGAGATGAAAACTGACTGATTTTCACATTATTGTTATTTTGCAACAGGTTTCTGGATCCAAATGTCAAGTCAGAGAGAACCTTTGTTGTTGTGGAACCACCAGTGTGTGACGTGAAAGGAAAGGAAGCAAGGAAGAGGACGTCCAATGCTAATCCTCCGGTGTGTTGTACATGGCTCTGTCAGCCTCGAGTGCCGTGAAGAGAGCTCTACCCGGTGGTAAAAAAAGAAGAGAGGGTGAAAATGTGATGAACTTTACTAATGTTTCCCAGCTCAATTATGGACAGTGGCTGGTGAAGGAATCATATTGCTAAATGAGACCGTTGCTATTGTGTCGGGGAGCTTAGGACAACTAATTACCAAGGGATTACTCAAGGCCTTCTTCAGCACCAGGCTGGACATGCTGGTGTTATTAAGCAACATCCGAAATCCAATGACTGTTCTGTTGGATTTTTTTGAATCCTAATTTCTTCTAATTTCTTTTTTTTCTGATCCGTTTGAAATGGAGATACAGTGGCGTTTGTGGAATAAGGACTGGGCCTCCTTTATACGGCCGTGGATACCTATACTGTTAGGCCTTCACCTCCAGTTCTCCCGGGCCTCCAACTGTCCCGAGGAGTGCCGCTGTGATCGCACCTTTGTTTACTGCAACGAGCGGAGCCTGACCTCAGTGCCTCTGGGAATCGGTGAAGGTTATAAGACCCTTTACCTTCACAACAACCAAATCAATAATGCTGGTTTTCCCTTGGAGCTCCATCACGTGGCTTCAGTGGAAACTGTGTTTCTCTATGGCAACCAGCTGGATGAGTTCCCCATCAACCTGCCCAAAAATGTAAGGGTTCTCCATCTACAGGAGAACAACATTCAGACCATCTCCAGAGCGGCTCTGGCTCAGCTTCTTTGGCTGGAGGAGCTACATTTGGATGATAACTCCATTTCTACTGTAGGTGTGGAGGAAGGGGCCTTCCGTGAGGCCATAAGCCTGAAGATGCTCTTTCTCACCAAAAACCACATGAGCAGTGTGCCTATTGGTCTTCCAGATGATCTAAAAGAGTTGCGATTGGACGAGAACCGGATTGCGGTTATCGCAGAAGAAGCATTTAGTAATGTCACCCGCCTGCAGCGCCTCCTGTTGGACGGGAACCTGTTGACGGATGAAGGGATTGCACCAGGGACCTTTCAGAACCTGGTCACCCTTAGGGAGCTGTCCCTGGCCCGCAACTCGCTCACATACCCTCCCCCGTTCCTCCCAGGGGAGGTGCTCATCAAATTAAACTTTCAGGAAAATCAGATAAACGGGATCCCTGCCAGGGCATTCGTAGGGTTGCACAAGCTGGAGCGGCTGGATATCTCTAACAACCAGCTGCAGTCGCTGACCGAGGGCGTCTTCGATGGCCTCGTCAGTCTCAGACAGCTCACTGTTCGTAACAACCCTTGGCTGTGCGACTGCAGCATCCAATGGGTGGTGTCGTGGCTTAAATCTCTGCCGGCCTCGCTCAACGTGCGCGGCTTCATGTGCCATAAACCCGAAAAGTTCCGAGGCATGGTGATCAGAGAGCTGAGTGCCGAGCTGGTCCAGTGCCCGCAGAGCACAGCGATGCCAACGCTGTCCACTTCACCGGCTGACACTGCATTGATCCCATCCCTGCCATCCTCCTCAGACTCCCCCCTGGTCACTCAGTTTGTTTCCTCCTCTTCCTCCAGGCAGCCCTTTCCCACATTTCCAACACTCTACCCTGTCTACTCAACCAGAGAGGGGGGGTTGAGGACTAAGCAACCTCTGGACCCCAGGAGGGAAACTTTGCAGGTCACGTTTGCCATACTGAATGGATCGGCTATCCACGTCAGCTGGGTGGCCGCTTTTCCAGTCACTGCCTACAAGGTGACCTGGGCCAGGATGGGCCCCAGTCTGACAGGGGACACCGTCAGGGAGAGGATGGTGGGTGGGAAACACCGGGGGATCCGACTGGCTAACCTTGAGCCAAAGTCCACCTATCGGATCTGTGTCATTCCCTTGGATGCGTTCAATAATTACCGGCCCAAAGATGATACCGTGTGCACCGAGGCCATGACCACAGCGGCCTCTTTCAGCCCCGACAACAACAAAAGACCGTCGGGGCCGGAGCAGGCCACACAACAGGAACCCAGCTCGCCTTTCTTGCTCGCTGGGCTGATTGGCGGGGCCGTGATTGTGGTGCTGGTGGCACTCCTCAGCATCTTCTGCTGGCACATGCACAAGAAGAGCCGCTCCAAGTCCTCCACCAAGTGGAAATACAACCGGGGTCGGAGAAAAGATGACTATTGCGAGGCAGGCACCAAGAAAGATAATTCCATCCTGGAAATGACTGAGACTAGCTTCCAGGTAGTCTCACTTAACAACGAACAGCTCCTCAAGGGAGATTTCCACATTCAGCCTATTTACACCCCTAATGGGGGCATCGGCTTCCGAGACTGCCCCCTGGAGAATAACAGCACAGTTTACTGCAAGAACAATGTTCAGGATGCAGACTTTTGTGGCAAATGATGATTTTGGAGAGCATCAGGAGCATTTTTACTGACAACTACACACACTTTACTAGACACTGTACAGTGTTAATAGTATTTGAAAACCTTGTGTCTTTAAGAAATGTAATTTATACAACTAACTGGACAGTACGTTTTATAAAACAACATTGGATTTATAAGTTATTGGTTTGGGGAGTTGTGCTGTTTGAGTTCTGTGCACACAGACATGTACAATCAGGATTCATTTATTCCCAAGTATTATGGCTGGGTTTCAGTTTGATTTTCAGTAATAGTGAATGATTTTGAAGTCATTGTATACTGTAACCACGGCAGACACAGAATCCACGAAACCAGCTGGTCGATATTCTGTATGAGAGAAGGAGAAAAGAGACAGGCACAAATCAGCCACACTCACCACTAGAAGGCATAGTTTTCTGGAAACCATACAGACCACAACACTCTTCTTGTGACTGTTTTCAATCTAGTCACCACAGTTATATGGAACATTTATTTAATTGCCGCTACAGTCAATAGAGATGCAAATTATTAGATCCTGCCCTAGGAAGAGGACACATTTTTATGCAAATGGGATCTGTCTCGCTTCACAAGGAAAGGTAAAGGTCACACTCATTAAACATTCACAGAAAGGGGCAGGGCGCTGTGCTTTCGCCTGCTTTCCAAGATTAATACATTACCACAGTTAAGGGGTCATGTTGTTTGATGGTGGGTGTCACAGAGTGAGCACCAAAGAAGCACATCTGCCATCTACTGTAAGTTTAACCCATTAAGAACCAACTCTTTTCCCTTTGTTCAGCAAAACTAATGTTATGGTAAAATAGTATATATATATGTGCCTTGAAGTTATCAGCTTACAATGTCTTTTGAATCCATGTTTTTTGCACAAAAGGTGTACTGTATATATACATTCATTTGAATTGTTGTTGAGGAAATCTCTTGTACCTGATTATTTATTTATCTGGTTACACATTTAATTAAAAACATATCTCCAAAAGTAAAGTTATCCCTCATGATCTGTCCCAGAATGATCACTGACTCAAACTTGTAATAGTGTAGGAGAGCTCAGCGATTGTAGCACAGGTCTGTGAGGAGAAGGACGGGTCCTTTTGAGGATGACGAGTGCAAGCTCAAAAGTCACAAAGAGATTGCACTTTAAGTCTACTTAACACAAAACCATATTAAAGCAGCCTCAGTGCTGAACTGCGTGCAGCTGTGGGCATGCGCATGAGTCTAAGTTTGGGGCATATTAGGTTATTTTGTACCTAGATGAGGAATGCAAGGAGTCAATGACCTGTAAAGGTCGGCTGTGGCTAAGTGGTAGAGAGGTCGCCTGCCAATCGGAAGGTTGGTGGTTCAGTCCCTGCAGTTCCATGCCGAACTGTCCTTGGGCAAGACACTGAACCCCGAGTTGCCCCCGATGCTGCGCCATCGGAGTGTAAATGTGTGTGAATGTTTACCTGATGAGCAGGTGGCACCTTGTATGGCAGCCTCGGCACAGTGTATGAATGTGTGTGAATGGTGAGTGGTTCCTGTGCTATGTTAAAGTGCTTTGAGTAGTCATTAAGACTAGAAAAGCGCTATATAAAAACATTCCATTTACATTTAAAGTGTTGAAAGTCACAGCTTCAATCGGTCATTGCTTAGAACCATTACGTCTGTACTCTAAAGCTGTCGAATAGGCCTTTTCCACTACAGGAACTTAATGACCTGTAGTCTAGATCAACGGAAGTACATTTCCAGGATAATTGCCTGACTTGCGCGGGATGTGCCTCACCTTCCGCACTCTGTGTGTTGCCGTTCTCAAATTCTGTTCGCTTCGGGAAATATCAACAATCTTCCAGCTAACAAGCAAGTTTTGAAGATAATTTGGATTGACAAGGCAGGCCTGCTTGGTTCTTTCAGTGAATGATTGCAAAGTTTTACAAAGAATACGTTTTTACGGCATTTCCTCTCTAATTGGGACATTTTGGGACCGATTGGTGGGATTGCTGCGGACGAAGTACACCCGGTGATACACTGGTAAGAGCAGATGAGGTTTAACCATGTATCCAGCTAATTTAAATAGCTCACATTACTGTATTGTGTCAACAGTTAACTTCATTTTATATTGTATGTGGCGTTTTCTTTTGCGGGGTAAATATGTTCCACCAAAACAAGTTCCTTCCAGAGACCATTTTGCTTTTGCATTTTGCATTTTTTGTCCTCCTATCCCAGAATGTATATGTAGTGTAGCCAGAGCTTACTCTACAGTGCTGTGGAGATAGAGCTGTTGATGACTAAATGACCTGAACCGAACCTGTAAGAACCCTGTGAGGTCTAGGTTCGGCCTTGTTTTCCACTATGTTTTACTACCAGAATGTTTCGGATATATGTAATTGAAAAGGGGACACTATATTGCCCCACTCAAAAGGCCCAAACAAACGTTGTCATTTGTATGTCCTTATTACCGTCTGTATGTTGAAACATACTTCCTTGCTTAAACACGTCCTGTTTGTCATGTTGCAAACCAGCTGTTGCCTTCCTCTCCCCCGAGATTACCTTATTTAGCATTAGATACCTTAGATTTAGCATCACCTGTTGAGCAGTGCCCTAATTTACGGCAAAGCATGAGGCGTAGAGTGGAAACAAAAGTAGAACCTGTAACAATGGGCTATACCTTAAAGGTCCCATATCATGCTAATTTTCAGGTTCATACTTGCATTTTGGGTTTCTACTAGGAAATATATACATGCTTTAATGTTCAAAAAACACATGTTTCTCATACTGTCCATCTTAATATACCTGTATTCACCCTCTGTCTGAAACACTCCATTTTAGCACCTGTCTCTTTAAGACCCCCTACCAAAAAAATCTGAGTCTGCTCTGATTGGTCAGTGTTTCCCTTTGTTTCCGTCATTTCAGCCGGGAAATTACTGTAACGGCACTGTAGCGGCTTACTAGGGCTACTCGATTATGGAACAAATCTTAATCAGAATTAGTTTTTGGTCAATATTGAATTCAGGATTATTAAACATGATTCCTCACTGACTTTTGGAAAGACGTTGCATTTAAAAAACTGTGAAACAAATTAACTGTGAATATACCTTGTGAACTGTGAAATTTCCCTCAATACTTTTCTTGGTGAACTTTCTGAAATAATAATAAATAAAAAAATTAAATTAAGTTATTATTAGGTATAAATACGTATAGTATTAAATAACACAAAATAGGATCATCTGTTGTACTGCACTTTCACAATCTTTTGAAAATACAAACAAAAACAAAAATAACTTAGAAGAAAAATACATTTGTCATAAATTTTGTGTCATTCAGAACAAAAGACAAAATAGGAGTTCACTTGCAAAACGTAATGTGCAAATTGTATATGTTTTTGTTGATTACATTGTTTTTTGGGATCGTTAGGAGCCGAAATCGGGATAAAAATTAGATTAATTGCACAGCCCAACTTTCTAATTATATATAGAATAGTTGTGACATCACAACCGTACGGACGTCCTGACAGCTCGTTTAAAGGCACAGTTTCTAAATATGGGCTGTGTGCATTTCTCTGTGGATTGACCGTTGAATATTTGGAATGAAAGTCTGAATACATGGAATGAAATATGACATAATCAAGGCTCTTGTATTTTTGATGTAATTAATCTATACGGGCGTTGCTGCAACAGGTGTGTATATGTATATATATATATATATATATATATATATATATATATATATAGAGAGAGAGAGAGAGAGAGAGAGAGAGATAGAACGTGATAATAATAATAATAATAATAAAGTGAATTTATATAGCGCTTTTCACGAACTCAAAGTCGCTTTACAGGGTAGGTATAGATAATAAAGACAAAAAAAAAAAGAGAGATTCAGGCACAGATGAAATGGGTAGGGGCGTGGGGCTAGAGATAGGCAGTGGTGAAGAGCTGGGTCTTGAGGCGAGACTGGAAGATGGCGAGGGACTCGGAGGTGCAGATCTCTTGGGGGAGGGAGTTCCAGAGCCTGTGATCATACCATACAGCTCTTACAGTCTTCGTGAAATATCAGCCAGATTTGTATAAAGTTTGGTTTGATTTACATTGTCACACATTGCATTTAAATATCTTAAACTTTCTTTGAAGATCTTTCTTTTTTTTCTTCATGTGTACAGTAACTTCAGAAGACTTAAAGCACCTGATTCCACATTTTCCATTGTAAAACAATACCCACCTCTTTCTTTTTATCCTCTCTAATTAGAGTTGAAAGTGTATCCTTAAAATTACAGGAACAGTATAAATGATGAATCACTTGTGAGACAGGATACTGTACTTCCTTTGGTGAAGTGCCTCAGGGACATAAGGATCTTATTACTCTGACTTCTTTATTCTGTATAAACGGTGTTAGACAGTATTTAATCTTTCTGAGGTCCACAGATCCATATTTTTTTGCCAGCGAAGCAGACATTGGATCTTTCTAATATGTCTTAGTAGATACACACAGAGGCAGGAACAAAAGACAGCAGAGATGGCTGCACAGTTCGATAGCTTCCCTTCAATAAAACCATATTTTTAGATCTTCAGCGAGCCAAATCTTACTTGGTTATTTTAGTCGTGTTGGCCTACCTTCCTATCAGTAATAATAACATTGCACTCACCATGTTAATTGAAATTAAAAAAAACACCCAAGCAGTACAAATCATCAGACGGGTTGTAAAAAAAAAAAACGGTTTACCAAATTTATGGTGAAGGTAAACCATAAAATGATTACCTAAAATGTCTGTTGTAAACATCCATTAGCCTACAGTTTACAGACCCACTTCCTGCTTCAATTTTGACCAAAGTGGTTTAGCTAATCTGGATGAACTGGACTTTTTCTTCTTCGCAATGTCACCATTTTCCGACACTTTGGAGAATACAATGTTATCAGAAGTGATGGAAATGAAATAAAAACTGCCAACAGAAGTTGTAATATACTGGATGTATCAATGTACACTAGCACCCCCAGTAACTTTAGTATATGCTACTACTACTGCCAGACCCGACGCCCAAGAGCATCTGTTCCTTTTGTTATCTCTGATCGGCCATTAACGCATCTTCCCTCTCCATCTATACAGGACACACACACAGCCCACACACACTATTCACAGCCAGATAGCTTATCTAACATATTAAACCCACTCAAAACTGGGCAGTGAACAGTAAAATGCTGTTTAAAAAAAAAGAAATGTCATGCTGCCACCCGATGCATAGTCTGATGACGGCATGTCGTTAAGTTCAGTACACACAAAGTCCCGGAGGTTATTGTGAGCAACTCACGCACAAAATAAATCGTTTTCATGAAAAAAAATCATCTGATGTTGTCAACAAGTCCTCCAAACCATATGACGACATCGTTCCTTTGTTCCTACCCTCTGATATGACCCACAGGAGCGTTTCATAAAACGTAGTCTCGCATTGCCAGACCTTCCTCCACAGGGCTGCAGAGGAGGGTCTGGCTAGTCCACACAGCATTCCGAGATGGGAGAAAACGTGCTCTGGTTTATTGGCATTTCTTTAAACCAATCACAATCGTCATGCACTGGTGCCTCTGCAAAATAGCCTCGGGAAGGAACTTGTTTTGGTGGAACGTGTTTACGTTGAAAAGTAGTTTTAGTCGTGCAACAGAAAACTCCGATTGGACAGATAGTCTAGCTAGCTGTCTGGATTTACCTTGCAGAGATCTGAGGAGCAGTTAACCATAGTCCTCAGAAATCCACCGGAGTTTAGAACGCCAACACAAAGGAAGAGGACATCCGGCCGAAAAGAGGGACATCCGGCGGAATTTCCGGCTGCACCGGAACAATCCCGGAAATTGGACTACATAAAACATCGCCTCTAGTGGTGGCGGATATACAACCTCCTATCTAAGCCAGAGAACGTGGGTCGCGGTTTTTTAAACACGTCTTTAAGGTTGTGAAATTATCACTGTTTAGTTAAGTTTAGGCACCAAAACTACTTAGTTAAGTTTAGAAAAAGATTGTGGTGTAATTAAAATCAGACGTACTACACTTCCTGAAGCACGTGACGTTACAAAAAACTTTTACGTTTACTTTTATTTTCAAACGGGACTCAAACCCCGCCCTCCCGGTTGACAGTCCTGTGTTTGTTTGACCCATCCACTACCCCAACCTACCTCCTTATGCAGAAATGTATGGTTTGCTCCAGGCATAATTACTAGGTCCACAAGAGGGCGCCGCTACTAGGAACGTAGATATAGGACATATTTTGCTGCTTTTGCAAACAATGTCTAGGAGCGTTTTTCGGGGGAGGACAGTGTCGATGCTGTTCTGAGTTGTAAAACAGTGTATATCTTGCAGCGGCAAACATAAAAGGCATGAAACAAATGCTGAAATATTGTAATAAAATTCAGCATTTTATTTTGAAACCTCTGACGGTTTCCAACTGGTAGTTTCCCTAAAACAGAAATGACCGGCACACACCGGAACACCTGAAATACTGGCAGTTGCCCCCAGAGGCTTAATCGCCGTCAGACCGATAGCTGACGGGTTCTGAGATTGTGACAAAGACAACTAAACCCTTAAAACACGAATACCTTGAAAGCAGTCTGCCAGTCCAACAATGACATAAATATTTGTAACATTAAATCCAAATACATAATCAGCATCATCTACAACATAACTCATGAAAACTCCATCTGCTGATTAAGACCGTGAGATGTGGATGAAAGGTACAGAAGCTAGTCAGTAAGAGGATCTTGGGTTAAAGTTATTTCAGTCTGCCATTACCAGACCTATCTCCTCAGCGCTGTGAATTAAGGTCTAGCTACACAGATACATTCTGGAATAGGAGAAAGAAAAACGCGCCAAGCTTGTTTTGGTGGAACATTTGCACCCCACAAAAGAAAACGCCACATACAATATTAAATTAAGTTAACTGTCTGTAATAAAGTAATGTGAGCTATTTAAATTAGCTGAATACATTGTTAAAGCTATAGTTCGTAGTTTCTGTCGACCCCATGAGGAATTCTAAGTAATGACAACAAAACTGTCGGCGTGTCCACATGATACAAGCCTTCTGTGATGGCGCACAGCCCCCACCCCTCCTCCACGCCATTGCTAGTAGCCCAGGAGGACACGGAGGATTGAAAAAAAGGGTTAGACTCTTTAGAAGAAGTCATTATCTGAAAGTCGCCGGGTGACAAAATCTTCTGAACATAGTCATACTGAGAAATCCAGAGAGTTGTGTGGAGCTGATAGTCTTAATTAGCTTTGTGGCAACTCATTTGGCAGTGGCTTGAATGTAATGGATGTTCATTAATATCAAAGAGTTACGCACTAAAGCTTTAAATATAATTTGCTCTTACCAGTGTATCTCCGTGTGTACTTCGTCCACAGCAATCCCACCAATCGGGAGAGAGGAAATGCCGTAAACATATTTTTTGTAAAACTTTACAATCATTCCCCAAAAGAACCAAGCAGGCCTGCCTTGTTGCACGGTCTAAATTTTCTTCACAATTTGCCATTTTCAGCGTGAAGCTTGCTAGCGCAAAGTTTTTAGTTGTTTCCCGAAACGAGTTTGAGAACAACACACAGAGAGCGGAAAGTGAGGGACATCCGGCGGCGCATCAGGAAATGCGTATCCTGGAAATGTTCTTCCGTTGATCCAGGCTAATGTTATTTATACATAATTGAGATATCGATCACATCCCGGTTTTTGTTTAAAGGCAGGGTTGCATCAGTGAATTACATAAACAGGTAAGCCACATGAAAAACCAAAGCTTCCTAATTTTACAGAGAGATGTTTGAAATAATGCACCAGGGTCTGCTTTTTCACAGCTGATAGCAATAGTACCTAAACAAAACTAAAGTACTTTCCCAAAAGAAGGTATCCTGACTGTATAATGTTGTAAATGATTTTAAACCAACAGAGGTGGTGAAGTAAATCAAGTGTCTTTTCCTATTTAATTCATAGTGGATGGATGAAATGGCCCTCTGATTCTCAGGAACTGTTTGGCTTTCATTTCTCCTGGTCATTACTGTGGTCAGCTTGCATTAAATTGCATTAGAGAGCCACTAACAGCCTCCATTCCCTCTCTTTCTCTCTCTCTCTCACACACACATACACACCTACTCCACACACACACACACACACACACACACAAGTATTGATCTCTGGAGCTCCACTGGATTATGAAAAATGGCTACCAGCCTTAATGACACTTCACCTGAGATAGACTGCCTCTCCCTACTGCTTTGGTAGTTAGGTGAAAATGCGTACACAGGGAAATCAGTGGTAAAATGATGTCCAAGTTTGTCGCTGTATCTTCTTGCATTGATTAACTGTTGAAACTGAGAAATAAAGAAATAATGTATTCGTGAAATAATGGATGGATTGCATAGTGGAGGGTAATGGGTAATTTGGTGTTGCAGGCTCACATCGTGGCTCAGTCGTTTCATCAAAGTTAGAGCAAATGTTTGCACTTCAGTGTGGATAATCTTTCATTTGTACAGCAACATTATATTTATGTTAGCCCTTGAATTTCATCAGCATCACTTTAGTACATGAGAGTGAGCTATGTGCATAGAAAGCCATGTTCTATAAATCGATGAATTATTATATTTGCGCATGTATGTTCCTGAAAATGCAATAATATGCAATGAAAACTTGCCATTGAGTATTCCAGGTTCCACGCACCGGACGCCAATTTGGAACCACATCGATCAGGGCGATTGGAAAGAAAAGATTTTTTGTTGAAATTTTTAAAAACATTTGATTTGTGCAAAAGAACATTTTGAAAATGGCAAAAAAAAACGACTGTATAAATCATAGACTTCAATGGTAGCAGCTCGCACTAGCCGTTCATCAGTTCACGAGTGCGGTAAACATTTCCATTGTAAACGTAACTGGGACAATTAGAGATGTCCCAGTTACGCTTAGGACTGTGGGTAGTGTAGTGTTTCTCCATAAGATAGCGAATAAAACGTGTTTTTCTTGAATTCTATATGGACTTTTGGCTTCTAGAGGAGCATAAACCTTCGTTTCATAACCTCGGAGCTCATGGTCAGTCTACCTTGGATGGTTTAGACATAATGGCTGATAATAATAATAAATCCTTATGGAGCAAATTAATGGGATTTTTACTTCTGGAACCACACTGTTTAACTCTATAGATCTCAGCATTAATGCATACCAAATTTGGTTAAATTTGAACAATGTAATCCTGAGAAAATAGTTAATCATAACTATGTTGTTGGTATGTTGTATTTCCACAAAATTGGCGAGGCAGTGTCACGCCCAGATCCTGCTCTTTCACTTCCTGTTTTATTTTGATACTGTTTCTGTTTCAGGTCGCTTTCCTTCCGGTCTTTGTCTGCCTTCCCGCCTTGCGTGATCCCTTGCCCCGCCCTAATGTTCTGCACGTGTCTAATTGTCTCCCCTCCTCCTTCATGTGTATATATACACTTATTTTTGCTTTCTTCACTATAAGATTGTCTTGCATTCCAGCTATTTCCTTGTGTTCCTAGTAAGTGTCTTTTATGACCTTCTGCCTGTTTGTGACAAAAGTCTCTGCCTAGTGTTTTTGGATACCATCACCAGATTTACTGCATGTCTGAGTTCTGCATTCTGAGTCCCCTGTTTACCCTAGTCCGACAGATATCTGAAGCATGTTACGGGTTGGTACCAATGATGGGTGCAGAATACACCACTAGATAGTTCCGTATGTAAACAAAGCATGACTATAAAGTGCTTAAAAATGCCTGGACACTTAAAATCATAACATCTGTCTCACTATCGCTGGACTTCTGTTGGAAAGCAGCTCAAAAAGGTTTGTCCTGTGCCAGCAATGCAGAGGAAGACTGTACTGAGCAAATCCCAACAGCTGTTAAAAGTTGGTGGTCGGACTCACTTTGTTTCTACTTCATTCAACCTTGACACGGCTCTGTAGAGTCCAGTTCACTCCTCTAATCAGCCTGCAGCTTCAGCCTTTTGTGTGTGTGTGTGTGTGTGTGTGTGTGTGTGTGTGTGTGTGTGTGTGTGTGTGTGTGTGTGTGTGTGTGTGTGTGTGTGCGTGCAGTGATGTGTGAGTCCCGGTGTGGACAAAAGGTTAGTTATAGGGTGCAGCCTCTCTGGCTCATACAGTGTGTCCTATTATCACCAACATATTGGACCGGTAGACTACATTTCTCACAGTGTTGGCACCACACCAACAACTCGGCTCTCTTTCATCATCATCTGTAATACTGCGTTTTTTTGTGTGATAACAGACAGAGTATTGAGAAAAAACAAAATCAGTCAGCCCTGTCTCGAGTCCCCAGTGTTCGAGTCTGAGTCGAGTCACCACTACCTGAGTTTGAGTCTGACTCACGTACGTGCCTGATCACTGGCCCCTGCATGAAACAGTTACAGACTAAATATACATCAATATCTTATATATATTTTATGACCTATTACACATAAAGGTAGTCAGAAACGTCATCCAACTTCCGAGTCCTATTTCATGAATGCTCAAGTCCGATTTCATAAATCCCTGAGTCCTCATTTGTCATAAGTTCGCGAGTCCAAGTCAAGTCACGAGTCCAGGGAATCCAGAGAATAGCAACTCTTCTGTTGTCAGAGTCCAGAACTCAAGTCAGACTTGAGTCCGAGTCCAGGACTCGAATACTCCATCAATGCTAAAGATTCTGATATCTCAATGGGTGTGTTTCCATCCACCTGTTTTTTGCACATTTTCAATTAAAATGGAGGGAATGCCAGAAAGAAAAGAATAAATATGACCCAAAAAAATCTGGATTATTGTGGATAAAAACCAACCAGGGAAAGAGAAACCAAGTCAATCATTGAGAGAATCAGAATATCACTGGCATGCTTTTTAGGGTAATGATAAGCTGTTATGCTAGTCGGCATATTTCCTACAGTGGCTTTGAATCCTGGCTTCCAAATGTGAACGGTGAAGTACAAGTTAATTTTTGAGTTAAGCTGAAATTAAAACTAAGGAGAAACAAGTTGGTGACTGCCCCTATTCTAATGGTTTTACCATAAGTGAGGTGGGGAGTGTCACAAACTGGACCTAAAAACTCAACACAAATTGGATTGGAGAATGAAATGTGTTTATTTCTTGTCATATCACTGACACTGACAAGTGTGATACAGATATATTTTACGATGGAAATGGCCAGTAATTCTCAGTGAGAGTGTCTGCTTGTCATCCACACATATCAGGGACGAACTGCTGTGTGAGCACCAATCAATTCCTAATCCAATGGCTTCTCCCCAGCGTACACACTCTCATATATAGACAGACAGCCATGATCCCCTCTCAGCTGACACTCCTTTATTGCTTAATGCCAACTCACAGACGCCCGGGAGAGATCCTCACAATTTAGCCTATTGACACTGAGAAAAGAGATATCTATTTTCCTCTCTTCGCTCGTCAATAAGACAACTGATTGTTGCATAGCGCCTTGTTTACTAGCTGTTGCAGCGGGGCATATATATATTATTTTTTGCACAAATGTTGATGATTTGTTCTAAGCAAAAAAGAGAGTGAGTTGTATTTTGTCACTAGTGCCGAGTCTAAGGGCCGTATCTTGCACCGTATCTTCCCATCCAGCGCCCACATCGTTTAAATAGCAAATGCACCTGTGCCCATCTGTGCCCCCATGGGCGTGTTGGTCTTACAGGGAGGTGTGTTCAGGTGAATTCTTGACGTATTGCTATCTTGAGGCAGCGGGAAGTGATCGCGCCATTGACCAACAAAAACCTGGTCTAAAGTCAATAGCGCAGCATTTTATTGTTATTTTAACAGCACATTAGTAACATGCTCCTAGGCTCGTACACAGCGCGCAGTTACACACACACACAGTGACGCACAGCAGCACACACACATGCAGAAGATAAAAAATTTAAATATTAAGCAGAAAATCCGCCATCATAATAGCAATGCGCCAAGGTCCAAACGCGCCTGGCTTTTAAAGGGAATGGGAGATGACACTCTGATTGGTTTATTGCATGTTACGCCCAAAACACAACTATGATTAATTAAGACACTAAATACAACCCTTTAGAACCATGGGCCCGGCGCACGGACCCTTTTTCTCAGCGTTATACTAGCAACAGTGGATTCATACATACCCTAAACGCACCTGTGCCAGGCGCTTCATGCCGTGTGCTTAGATCATTAAATGGGGCCCTAAATGTGCAAAGTCATTCTTCCAGACATTTGGTCCACAGCAAGATATCACAAGTACCGGCTGGATTGCCATGAGATTATGGAATGTTATTGCTTGTAACTAGAAGACCCTCCAACAAGTCCTCCTCCCTAAACAACAAATGACCATTACAACTATTTATATCAGTGCTTGGGCGATGTGGAAAAAATCTAATATTACGATATGTTTGACCAAATACATCAATGTCGATATTGCGGCGATATTGTCAGGTTGACTATCGGTACTTTTACAAAATATTAACACAACAGTTTTGATAAATAATCACCAACAATGTGGATATAATGACTAAGTGGGTAAGGGCAAATAATAGAACAGCTTGAACAGTCTGGAATGTTAACGTATCCTTTAAAACCAGGAAAAGACAACACTATACTGCCCAGCCCTACCCACAACCCTGTCGGATAAACTCAAATACCCCTTGATTGATTCCCAATGTATGATCCAAATGTATAACACTATTCATTATGTAAAAGTGGATATTCTTACTTTTTTTATCCAATTGAACGGTCAATATTTAGGTTGGTTTGGTCAGCAATCCTAATACTATTACTTGTAGCGAAGCTGAATGTTTAAAGCTTTAGTGCCTAACCTTTTCTGTGTCCTCCTTGGCTAATCACGGAAGACTTGTATCATGTGGACCACCCGACGGAAGGAGAGAGAAAGAAAAGGAGACTGCAGCGGTCCGGAGGATAATTAACTAGTTGGGATTTGGTGTGTGCCTCCAAAGCAGCTCCAATGTTCACTTTTTTCCGGTCTCTTGCTCTTTTCAATATCCTTTTTCTTTTTCTGGGCGAAGAAGAAGACTCCTGTTCCTAAAATTTGGATTTTGAATACGTGTGGTCCTCCATGTTTCCTTCTTCAAACTTGCCGGGGCCGGGAAGTGACGATACCCGTTAGCAGCAGCTGTGAGTCAAAAACGCGAAAGGCGGAGCAGTATGTCCTGGATGTCCCTTCCCGGCTAACGTATTTCAAGATGGAGCATCATTATGGAGCGTCTACCCCAAATTCTGAGCTAATAGGAATACTTGAAATTGATGGTGGTGGTAAATATTCATAAAAAAGGACAAGTTTGTGAAGGGCAATACAGATTTTGATAATGAACAACTACAACCGTTACACACTGGGGCTTTAAAGTCCCTGTATTCAGGTGTTACAGTTGACTTCAAATCACATTTTCTATTTTTTCATATTCCATGTACCTCCTGGGACTAGGAGAAGTACCCCCTGGGGTACAAGTACCTCTGGTTGGGAATCACTGAATTTGATGACTCCTTTTCTGATCTGCCTCCTCTGTTGTTCAGGTTTGGTCATGGCTCTTGGTTAATGTTTGAGAAAGCTTCTGGCCATGGTTAAAAGAAGCCTGTGTTGACTGTTGGTAAGAGATCGGACGTTAACCATGGTCTCTTATGGGCCTTTGTCAGAAATTTTCCATGCCACACAACCCTGACCTAAGACTTTTTGAGGCGCTTTTACTTAACAGAGAGGACATATTATTCACACAACCACAAGAGGTCTCGCTCACAGCTGGGATTTATGAATTGCTTAGTCAGCATGTCCAGCACTTTTACACGGGATGTAATCACAACGGAAAAAGGGGAATATTTGTCCGCACGGTCTCTATCTTTTCAGAAGCACAGACAGTGTAATGCTCCCCGGGTGGGAACACTTGCAGCTAAATTTATTAATGACAAATAGTTGCCCAATATTCCATTGGGTTACACTTCTTCTTTTTTTTTTTTTTTGGACAGAAAGAAAGTGAATCAACCTATATTTTTCTTTAATGCAAAGCCAGGTTAACCACACACTGATGCCAGCTCCGTAAATAAAAGGACTAGTTTGAAATTCACACAGTATGCCTATTTGCTTTCTTCCAGAGAGCGAGATGAGAAGATCAATACCCTTCTCATACATGTGTTATTGATCTTCTCATCCAACTCCCGCCAGGAAAGTGAATAAATGTATTTACCCAAAATGTATGTAACCCAAACGGTAAACTGTTCCTGTAATGCACAGACCTGAGATATATACATATTGACCTTTTAATCCTGCTCCCAAAACTATTCCTTTCAACATTTAAATCAGAAGAAATACTCAATAGCACGCCGTTACTACATAAATCTACAATAATTGTTACCCACAGCCATGTCACTTCTAAAGCAACTTTAGAAGTGAATCCTAAAAGAAAAGCAAAGCTAATGAGTTGACAATCTGAGTAATCCAGTGGATTACAACAGAGATAGTCTCGCTTTGCCAGACCTTCCTCCACTGCGCTGCAAAGGAGGGTCTGGCTAGTCCACACAACATTCTGGGATGGGAGAGAAACGTGCTCTGGTTTATTGGCATTTTTTTAAGAGAACTGGCACAAATCGAGCTGAGTGTTCCTGCAGGCTTTCTATACCACGCTAGAATGGCTTGAAACAAGGTAACCAAGGCATTTCTTCCACAAAAAATGTTAGAGTCCATGGTAGAACTTCAGACATTACCACAAAGATGTGTGGCAGGGCACCTTTAAAAACAATCACAATCGTCACGGGCGGTGCTAAGCTCCGCACGGTGTCTCTGCAAAATAGCCTCGGGAAGGAACTTGTTTTGGTGGAACATGTGTACGTTCAAAAGTAAGCTATCTGGATTTACCCTGCAGTGATCGGAGGAGCAGTTAACCATAGTCCTCATAAATCTACCAGAGTTTAGAACGCCAACACAATGAAAGGGGAAAGAAAATGGACATCGGCGAAAAGGCATGCATCAGGCGGAATTTCCTGCAGCAAACGGAGCAATCCCGGAAGTGGAACATCGTGGATATAGACTACAACAGAGATGACATGTTTATTATTTTATCTTTAAAATATTCTAAGCCTGAGTGAAAGGGATATTATTTCTATGGAAGTTTCGGCAATTATATTTTAGGATTTTTAGTGCTGGGTTTTTCTCGTCTCATTCTCTACTGTGCAGTAATAAAAGATAAGACATGCAGCTGCTCAACATGGAAGAAAGACAGTGACGTTTAGCAGGGGAGGCGAGAAACACATCTCATTCACTGCCGAGAGAGAACAAGAGTTGCAGTATAGACGAGCGACTCAGCCTCGGCAATAGAAAATCCCAGCACATCTTTCATTCCTCGAACTCAGCCCGCCCTCTCTTCTCCCATCTCTCTCATTCCCTCTCTCTTACAGAATGAGATTCTTCCCTCGAATATTCACGAAAGACCTCACGTCCTTTCAAATCAGCTGCTCGGCAATGACCTCGCCACCCCCTCTCCCTTCCCTCCTTCCCTCCTTCCCTCCTGCCGCCCCCTTCAATCCAGCCTCTGTTGCCTGCATATCATTCATCACTGCCGGGACACTTAATGAGAAACCTTAGCAGGGCAGAATCACAAGGAAAGTCATTAAGATTCAATCAATACTCAATAAAGATATTAGAACATGTGCCGTTTTCTCCGTGATGTAACCCGGTGCAATAAGGGATGTGGTTACTGGTTAATGTACACACGATTAGATTAATACATCCAGTTAAGGAAAAAGAAAAGACATTTGGCTTATGGACAGGTAATCAATTGAGGGACATATTAACCTTTATGTTATCTTAGGGTCAATTTTGAACCATTTTCAAAATGTCTGTATCAGAAATATGGGTTTCTTTTTTAACTACCCAATTTTAATTACCGAAAAATAACAAGGATGATTCTATACAATGTGCTTAGCAAGTACAACAAATGATCGGCTCTCTACTTTCATTGAATTTTGGATGTTTCAAAACAGTATCCCGACTGAACATTGACATATAGTAGTCTGTGATTATCGTTCCTTTAATATTAGTCAAAATAATTCATAATTTCTGCTTTTTTAACTCAAGAATAAGGTGTAATTTCCTATAAATTAGGTTTATCAACCATGTGTAAAACTGGTGGTAATAAGTTGGTGTTAGTGGTGTTTATACAATATACAGGCAAGAAAGAAATATTTTCACATAGACATAGAAAGTTTCCAGTGTTATGCTCTAATGCAGAGATCTTCAACATGGTGTCCGGGACCCTTAGGGGGTCCTCAGAGTTACTGCAGGGGGAGGCACCAAATTATTGTTAATTATTTGAAAGTTTCCAAAAAAATTAAAATGTGTTAACATGAATCCAACATATTATTAGCAAATACAAATCAGCCTATTTGTGAAAAAACCCATTGATGATCAGTCACTTAGATAGCCATCCACAGATCCAGTTCATCCTGAGGATTCACTGTTCCACATGTACTTAATGTTTAACATTAAAACATTTTTATTTAGAATAGTGTGGTATTCTAAGCAACAAAAAAAGGCATGTATAAAGGCTTTAGGCCGCCCTACATGTTACTGTAAGCCCAGTTTAATATGCAACTTTATTTTTATACAATTCAATAACATTTTTTGCGAAGTAGTCGGGGGTCCCTGCTCTGTCTCTCTTTCAGTTAAGGGGTCCTTGGCTTAACCCTCCTGTTGTCCTCGGGTCAAATTTGTAATATCAGTAATTTTGGTTTCTTTCAACCAAATTTTCTAAAGAAATAACATGGATGGCTCTTTTTTCAATGTTCTTTTACTTATATAAATAAAAGATAAAAGAAAAAAAAGTGATAAAAATGTCGGGAAAAGCTTCAAAAACGTGGGGGAAAAAAACACAAAAACGTCAAAAGGTGCAGAAAAAAACCCATTCAAAACGTCCAAAACTTTTGACCCAGAAAAACCAAGAGTTGCGTGGTCGACGGGAAGACAATAGGTATATATACCGATTATTAGTAGTTAATGAAACCGATAACCGATATTTGGAACCGATATGTGTTTACAGTAAAAATTCAAATCTTTAAGTCAAAATGAAGATTTTGAAATGTTACAAAATTCAACACAAGACTTTGTTTAAATGCTTTAAGCAAGTATTTAATAAATTTAGAAACTTTAAACATAATACCCAGTAACAGAGAGTCAGATAGTGTTGTGGGCGGGACATTACGTCAGACTCAAGGCTGTTTCATGCTTCTGCGTCAACTCCACGCCGTAGCTACGCCGTCGCTCCTATGGCGTCGTGACCCTTTCGGAGTTCTGCATTGGGGTTGCTTTGCATCGTGGTGCATTTCACCGCCATAACGCTAGGGGGTGTGTGTGTGTGGTGGTGTCGCCTGTTGTCGCTCACCACCGAAACGGTACTCAGAATGGCAAACCTCATAGACTGTCGTGCTAAATTTGTGCTTATTTGTTTGGCCTTTCCTTGCTTAGACTTTGTAAAAAATATCAAGAAATAGACACAGTAAAATCCATTGACCTAGTTACTGTAACCAGAAAATAAGTCTGAGGTTATTTGCGAGGTGTCTGCCAGCCAGTTTATGTTGTGTTTTATGCACGTCGAGCTGAGGCGGGGATGCTCGGAGGGGGTTTCGCAGCGACACAGAGGGGTCTGCTGGGGTACGCCGTCGATTCGACGCAGAAGCATGAATCAGCTTTCAGTGGGGAGTGAAACTGTAGCAGAGGGACAGACACAGAGCTGTAGCCGAGCCAAAGTAGAACACTTTTTAATTTATTCACGTTATCGGTAATCATGTATATGAAACGCTGATACAGATAATGTGCAAACTGCCAAAAAAACAGGCCGATAATTGTTCTATCCCTACACTGTAAAAATTATCAGGGTGGTTCTACTTAAAAATTTAAGTTCAACTGCTGCCTTAAAAATGTGAGTAAAGCCAACATTAAGAATAGTGTTGTTTCAACCCACAAAGTTAGATTATAGAATATGTTTAACTAATGATCATTTATTGTTTGAACTTGATACTGTGATTTAAAACAATTATCAATACTACATTGTCCACTCAAGGAAACTTGCTTCCTCTTGTCAAGCAAAAATACAATTGTATGCTATTTCAACTCACGAAGGTAAGTTAGAGAAGATGTTTAATTAATAATAATTTATTGTTAGAACTTGATACTGTAAGTTAAAACAACCATCTATCTTACATTGTATATTCAAGGAAACTTGCTTCTTTTTGTTAAACAAACATACAATTTTACATTTAATTTCAACTAACTGTATTCATACCAATTGTCTTTTCAAGTTAGGTGTACTCATGTTTTTAAGGCAGCAATTGAACTTATACTTTCAACTTAAGCAGACTAATGTTTTTACTAAAAGATCACACACTGTAATAAATTTCATGGTAGTTTAACTTGGGAAATGAAGTTCACCTTCAGCCTTGAAAATCGAAGTTCACTCAACTTGAAGACTGCTTTTGTTTCAACTTAGAAATTAAAGTTAATGAGGGTGATGTAACTACAGTGTTCTAGTTTTGTTAAAGTTGTTATTTTAGTTGATTTAACTTTTAATTACTTAGTTTAACTTCATACTTTAAGTTAAAACAAATAAATTACTTTCTTTAATAATGCAAGAAACCTTCCTTGCCTAGTATAACAGACATACTTTTCTGCTTTATTACAACTCACGGTTTAAAGTTATAATAACATAACCACATTTATAGTGGAGATAGTATGGGTGCTTGGGTACAGCCGCCCCAGGGCCCCATGCAAAATAGGGGCCCCTCTAAAGCCTCTGATCTTGCATCACTTGGGCTAGTGAAGTGCCACACCGCAGATTAATAGCTGAAGGAAGCCTATTACTGCTCTAAGTCTAATGCTGCAATACTCCAGCTCTTCTTATCAAACATAACAGTCACTTAACTCATGGTTACAAATGTAAACCAGCACAACAATGACAATTACCAGGCAACAAAACACTACATTCAAGCACACGTTTAATAAACGGAATTCAAACAAAATGCAAACAAATTGCAAACTTTTCAGCAAATTTTAACACAACTCTATTTACCGCCTTGCATCATGGGAATTGACCAGCCAATGAACCAATTGCACCTGACTGCAGTATGTAGATTGGGGTTGGGCTAAATGTGGGCGGAGCTGTTTGACTTTTGAAAAGTACTTTTCAAGTACATTTCAATATGAGAAGAGTGAAATGCCAAATTCACAATTCACAAGCCTTTGACAGGTACTCCCTCCTCCCACTAGTGCTTTGTTGTTTGCCACAATACTTGTTATATTTTAGTAGAAATTTGCATAGGCTACATCACTTATCTGCGGTGTATAATCAATTTATTCTGTCCATGCTTTAACTATGCTGTGAAGACAGGTTATTTTAAAATCGAAAGGCAACCATTTTTTGTTGCAACACACACACTTTTTTTTTCAACTGATAACTTACATACCCAAGTTCAATCAACACATACATATCTGATAAAAAATGTAAATAGTGGACCCAATGAATAAATGCAAGTTTAACTTTCAAAAACTCATAAAGTTGAGTTCAAAATCCAAAACTTGTATAAGCGTGTTCAGTTAAAAATAAGAAATAAGTGGACATAACTAAATGGGTCTGTACTTTTTTACAGTGTACTAGTGACCACATCCCATTGTCTTTTTCTTTTATTGTTTTTTTTCTGCATTGAATATCTTACAGACAGATGTGTCGCATCGTAAACTCTGTTTGTGAAAGAACCAAAATTTCATTGTAATCCATCCAAAAGTTGTTGAAAGATTTCATGTCAACCCCACTGTGAGTTTACTTGATAAGCAAAATTAAGAGAAGGGAGTCACTTTAGAAGCTATTTTAGAGAATTGTAATAGAGACTTATAGAATCTGCGATAAGATATCGGCCAGTATACAAAACAACCTGGAAACTTTCAGTGAGGCTAGTAATTTTACTGATGTTCAGTTCAGTCACTTTATTATCCCAAATGGGAAACTTGATATGCAGTCAGGAGTGCAAGATAAAAAAAGAAACACATTCAAATAAACAAGACAACAATACAAAGACATGAGTACAAAAATGTTTCCTGTATGTAATACACACAACACAATTTTTCACCACTGGAGCAATCTCTAAAAAATTCTACATGACATGTGCAAATTAAGCCGAGTTATTGCACATGGGACAAAGGAGTTTTTACTCCTATAACTCTAAATCTGCGAATTGAGGGGAGTGTTACGAACTCAGAGTGAAGGGGGTGGTTTGTGCAGTCTAATATAGACCGGGCCTTGCGGAGTACTTGCTGGGTAAAGATAGACAACAAGGGGGACTGATGGGTAGTTAAATCTATAACAATGCCTCATATTTTATTGGCTGAAAGTTGAAAATTTTAAATGTGGAACTGTAAAGAGGCTTGTAATAATAGCTGGCAATAGCTTCCGAGGAAAAGTGCAGTTAAGAGGCTGAGGTAGCGTTTGCCGTGAGCAGTTAACTTCATGTTTTTCACAACGATCACAGCAATGTGTCGGTTTAAGAGTTTGTTATTACTGTTGTAAGTCGACTTTTCTCTAAGTTGCAGTATGTACGCCATTTCATCTACTCATGTCACGTTTGGCAATTGTTGCACGACACCAGGCCTATTTGAATCCCTGAAATAATTGGAGATGTGGGCAGTTATTCGGAGGTCTGGAACCAGGAAGTAGAAGTATAAAGTAGCATGAAATGGAAATACTAGAAACTGTGTGTGGTACTTGAGTGAACCTGCTTAGTTACATCTAGTCTCGCATTGGCAGACCTTCCTCCACAGCGCTGCGGAGGAGGGTCTGGCTAGTCCACACAGCATTCCTCGGTGCCTCTGCAAAATAGCCTCTGGAAGGAACTTGTTTTGGTGGAACATGTGTACGTTCAAAAGTTGTTTTAGTCATACAATGGAAAACTCAGATTGGACAGATAGTCTAGCTAGCTGTCTGGATTTACCCTGCAGAGATCTGAGGAGCAGTTAACCATAGTCCTCAGAAATCCACCAGAGTTTAAAATTACAACACAAAGAGACAGGAAGGTAACCGACATCCGGCCGAAAACAGGGACATCTGGCGGAATTAAAGCAATCCCGGAAGTGAAACATTGCTGATATAGACTAAGTTACATCCAACACTGGAGGAACTGGGGATAATTAATAGACAAAATGTCTGTGCATGTCCCCGTTGCTATATATTTGGATACTTGGACATAAGCTCAGTCTTCAGATTCTGTGGATGAAGAATACATTTTCAGATCAGATCAGCAGCTAATGAAGCCACTCAGACAGTACTTCTAACACTCCACAGCAGAATGCAACATGTTTCATGTATCCAATCGATTCTCACATCACAGATCTCTGAGTGTTTGTTGATTTCTTCGTGCACTGCAGACTGCTCGTTGGGTGAAGTGAGAGAGGGGGAGAGCTGTAACCAATGCAGAAACAGAATCAGTCCATGTCTGTACATATCTATGCCTCCGAGACATTAGCCCCTCTGCTCCTCAGCGATAATGTAGCTCCAGGTCCTCCTCCCAGCCTAATCAACATGTTTAATAGATGACGCACTTAATGAAAAAAAAAGACAAAGAGCCTCTGATTGGACAATCAGAGGTAAATAACAACGCCATCTCTTTGCACTCAGGAGCAGACGGGGGATATAGATGTGCTTTGTCTCCACCAAAGTGCAAATGTTCCATTTTGACTATACCCCTCTGAGTCCACGCTCATACTTTTCTTTTATATTATCAAACTAATTAAGGCCACAGGCCTAGTTTCCATTTATTGTGTGAGGCTTGTAAGACATTATCATCAAATAATGACATCTTTCATCTTTCACCGCGAACAATAAAGCCCTCCATAAAGAATGCACGGCTACAAAAAAAAGTAGCCCAAGAGTGTAGCTTGATAGCTCTCATAATCTATTTTATCCAGCCAACTTTAGGGAGTCAAGAAAGGGCAGGGGATTAATTTAAACGATGGCTATCGATTAAAACATTAGACCTGTCTGAGAGGAATTAAACTGTTTGGGTGTGTGCCTAAAATACCAAGTGGGTCTCTGCAGCGGTGCACGGAGAGGGAAGGAAAGGAGGGTGGTGGTGGTACATTACCGCTTCGGAAAGGTAAACTGGACCTCCCAATTGGACGCCTGAAGCGATGCCACGGCTCACAGTTCACACACAGCAGCTAAATCACTAGCAAAACAGCCAGAGGAGAGGAGAGGAGCTTTTCCTGCTGGGAGACCCACAGGAGGCTTGGATGTATGATGTAGTGTATGATGTTAGTTTGATGTTGAGGACATGCTCCTGTTATTGCGTACCATTTTGTCTAAGTAGATAACATTGATATGATGACACTAGTGTGCAGAACCTGAATCCTGTATGTTGGAGTATAATTGTGTACGTCTTTATTCAAAGGGGCAACCAGATGCATCGAGTATTTCTTAAAGGTATAGTTACTAACGTTGTAGTCTATATTCTTCATGTTCCACCTCCGGGATTCCTCCGGTGCCGCAGGAAATTCCGCCAGATGCATGTCTTTTTCGCCGATGTCCGTTTCCTTCCGCTTTCTTTGTGTTAGAATTTTAAATTCCGGTGGATTTGTGAGGACTATGGTTAACCTCTCCTCAGATCTCTGCAGGGTAAATCCAGACAGCTAGCTAGACTATCTGTCCAATCGGAGTTTTCTGTTGCACGACTAAAACAACTTTTGAACGTACACACGTTCCACCAAAACAAGTTCCTTCCCGAGGCTATTTTGCACGCGACGTTCCTTGAAGTGGAATGCCGCGGATATAGACTACTAATGTAGGTAGTTAGTTTGGTAACACCACCCTTCAAACTATTTAAAAACAAATTATCATTATAACTACAGCCCCATGCGCAAAGCGTTGTTGACATGTGGAAAAAAAATCCAAAGCTTGACAAATGTCCAATGCCTGTTAAGGCTGCAAAGCTATGATTGGATAATCACTGCTTGGGGGAGGAGTTAAGTGAATGGTCAATTAGTGTGTGTGAGCTGCTGAATGAACCAAAATGTCTTGAAAACCTGGAAGATGACCACATCAGATAAAGTCTGCTTCTACCACTTGACTGGAGGACAAATTGAACACATTATGATTTTTTTTAAGTATTTAGAATAACCTCAGGGGGCTTATTATAATAAAAAGCTCAACATCAAAGTGTAATAAAGATTTGAAATGGGGCTAAACACATCCAGTGAACAGTATGATTACCATGTCAGACAAGCTCTTGTGGGTCAAGTCAGCATCGAGCAAGCGCTTTCCTCTGTCAAAATCCCAGTGCATGCATACATTCATGCCTCGCCTTGCATGCATAACAGCCATTTCAATGCCGCTGTGACCTTTCGTTTTCCCCGAGCCCCGTAAGGGAAGTGCCGAAAAGGCAAAAACCTGCAGATTAATCACAACGCCTCCCTGACACAGAGCTTTGATATCACCCTGAATGAACAAAAAAAATAAAAACAACATAATGGAAGAGTGTTCCTGCAATACTACCAGTCGGATTAAGTTTCCTCCCGTCCACGAAATGTGCAGCTCGGAGATCAAAGTGTGAAGATTGCCTAAGCTCGGCTTCAGCACAGCTTCCTGCTGCCTCCCTGATAAAAAATGCCTCTCTCATCTGCTCGGTGTCCTGTGTGTGTTGTTACATGCATGCATTCCCTTTGATTGCAAAGAAAGTCAATACCTTCAAGAACATTCCCTAAAGCCACCAGTAATGATGTTCAAATTAAATTGATCCAAGATGACATTTCTTTGTAGTTTCACTCAGCATGTCAGCCATGGCTCCGGCTACTTTATTCCGACATAACCTTGTCAAAACATAACTGATCGCGTGTCTGGACCAAAGCCAGTGGCCTAACACCGCTCAGCTCATTTACATGGAGGAAAGGTCAACTGCAGACTCACCTTGCTAGACGAAGCCTCTGTGGAAGGTTTGAATTATTTACACGTCATTCCCCACTCTCAGGACAACGGGCAAGGTGCTATTTTGCAGAAACAATCACATTAATATGAACAATGAAATTGAGTAAATTCCCAGAGAGATTTTTTTCTTTTTTCCATTTGCTACCATTTTACCCGAGGGACAATCAGGCCATAATTAAAAGGTTAAAAAGACCACATTTAAAAATAGGATATTTGATATTAAAAAAGTAAACTACTTAATATTGTGGTTTATTTGATCACTTTCCATTTTAAACAGAACTTTTCAATCTAAACTCGTTTACACTTTATTATTTTATTATTCTCAATTTTTTTTTTTTATTCATTTGCCACTGAAGCAATAGTGTGTGTGTGTGTGTGTGTGTGTGTGTGTGTGTGTGTGTGTGTGTGTGTGTGTGTGTGTGTGTGTGTGTGTGATATGGGATACATTATAAGAAACTATATGTTGGAAAAATGAATCAGAGATAAAGTTTATCAGTGATGACTGACGGACTGTAGGCCTTCTTGTATTTTATGTAGGAGTTGGGCTGTTGGAACGAATTTCGAAAGTCGAATATAATTCAAATAGTTAAACAAAAATCAATGGTAACCGAATGCTGAAATTACTTTTCAAATGTATTTTTTTTTTATAAATGTGTTGGCTAATCTTAGCAATTATTCGCCTTTTTTACCTTGGCCTTACCCGCATGTGAAACAGAAATGCTTTTGTCACGTTTATATCCATTCTTATAAATTCTGACCAATTCTATTCACATCTTTTGTGATTAATCAGATGATCAGCCGTGATAGAAGAAGGCGGTGGGACTGAGTATCACTTTTGTTCTTCTTCATGAATCTCCGCTGAATCTTCGTGAACGAAAGTAGGAAACCTTCCGCAGACGGAGCATCTCTGTTGCGCAACAATTAGCTGACTCGCCAATCCATGTGCGGCGCATTATATTTACACTACATATTCACACAAAGCGCCGCCACTGTCACGCGGCACGCCCAGCTCCCGCTCATAGGTCATGTTTTTAGTATTCCTTCACATTCGTCATCTTACTTGGCTCACTTCCCGTTTTTATTTTGATGCTCACCGTTTGTTTCTGTTTCAGGTCGCTTTCCTTCCGGTCTTTGTCTGCCTTCCCGCCTTGTGTGATCACCTGCCCCGCCCTAATGTCCTGCACCTGTGTCCAACTGTCTCCCCTCCTCCTTCATGTGTATGTATACACTCCTCTGCTCTTTATTTCACTGCCAGATCGTCTTGTACCCTCATGTCTTGTGGTTCATTTGTGGTTTGCCTAGTGTTATTTTTTTAATACTGTTGCCAGATTTACCTTTTTGAACCGCTGGCTGTTTTTTGACGCAGCCTCTGCCCTGTGTTTGGGGGAAACCATTGCCTGATCCTTGTACTGCTTTTGTACAATAAACCCCCCTTTGGTGTCTTTTACTGTGTGTCTGAGCCCTGCATTCTGAGTCCCCTGTTAGCACCCAGTCTGACGCTGTCTACTCTGTCTATCAATGTTTCGGCAACGAGCGCTACGTACTTCTAACGGTGCTAGGTACTTTCAGTTTCAGTTGCACTGGCAATTGCTACCAGGTTAATTGCTCCCGTTGAAATATCAAACAGCCGTTTCACAATTAGCATGTGGCTGGGGGGTATTCAAACATCATGAAAAAAATGCTTTGTCTTTGTGGAGTACATTTCAAATAAATCTGGTCTGCACAAAGATTATTTGAGTGAACACAGAGTGAAAACCCAGAATACATGTAAAGCCCACAGAGATCAAAGAGAGCACAAATAGCAGTGAGAAAGTCATCTGAAGGTAGACACGTTCCCCCTGCTCTCTGTTTCTATTTAATTTCTGATTATCGCACAGATATGTGGTGTGATTATTACAGAGCGACGCCAAATGCCTATCGCCCTGTTTGCTCAGGGCTCCTCTCCTTGGCAAAGGCAATCACTGATGAATATTTAAAGCTCTCACTAACAGAAATAGATTGGCAGGGTCGTGTGAGGTGTCTGCACAGAGTGTTCCCCATCCTGTTTTTCGATGGCCACATTCAAGGACGCTCAAAAGCTCATCAAAAATCTGAAGGTTGACATGCTGATCTGAGTCCAGCTCGAATGGGAAACAAATTATTTTTCACAGCAATGCAGCTGTAACAGTCATCACTCAACACAACATCATCAACAAGTCTGTGGAAGTCCATTTATTTCCTACAGAGTGAAGTGACTAAGGCCACTCACCCGGGTGTGGACTCTGACTGTAAAAGAAGATTTTACTTCAACAGGCAAACAAGCAATAGATTGCACTACTGAAGCCAGTGGTAAATTATTCAGTAAGTTCTTTCTGACATTTAATACTAGTTTGTTTAAGGCTAGTGACACCGGACTAAGAACCAGGGACTGTGTTTATCAAACTGCTAAAAATGACAGAAACTAACTTTTACTTATACTCACAAACTTAAAGCTTCAGTGCGTAACTTTTTTTGATATTATTGAACGTCCGTTACATTAAAGCCATTACCAAATGACTTGCCACAAAGCTTATTAAGACTATCCACACAACTCTCTCTGTATTTCTCAGTATGACTATGTTCAGAAGATTGTGTCGTCTGGCGACTTTCCCACGCAGAAGCTCAAGTGAAGATAACAACTTCTTCTGAAGAGTCCATCATGTTTATTTAATCCTCCGTTTCCTCCTTGGCTACTAGCAACTGTGTGGAGGAGGGGTGGGGGTGCTAAGCGATCACGGAAGGCTTGTATCATGTGGACGCGCCGACAGTTTTGTTGTCATTACTTAGAATTCCTCATGGGGCGGCAGAAACTATGCACTATAGCTTTAAAAATAAATGTATACAAATTTGAATTTGGTTGAAATAAACACAGATTTACATGTGAAAATAGGTCGGCTATATACAAGCTAAAAGTATTGTTTTTTTAAATGGAGTCTGGTGGGTTAAGCGCTAGCGATCTCAAGCTGTTTCTGGTTAAACAGAAGGTCTTTTAGAGGTTTTATCAGACAGTAAGTAAAAGAATAGACAAAGTGACGCCGTAGACTTGGACGATGACCAGTGAAGGATATTATTATTAAGCACTTTTCCGGTGATGGCTGAGCATCACTGCGCAGCCTCAAACTGAGCTTGAAGACGTAGATGTGACGTGAGCAACCTGTCTGAAAGTGTGAAGTCTTCTGGTAGCTGTGCCGAGAGAAATCTCAATCATTCCCAATCTTCCAGAGACGGAGAGCGTAGGTATATGTAAGGAGACAACATGGGCACAGGCTAATTATTGCTAACAAAAATGCTAGTTAACATTAGTAATTAAAGCTAAACAGCTAATGTAAGTCGAAACTGCCAGTCAGCTTCTCCTGTACTATAATTCTCCTGTACGGTAATTCCTCTACTATGCGACAGAAAGTTGCATGTTTATGACACAATCGTTAGCCTATTTTTACAAAAACGTCTGCTACGGAGCCATAACGTGAGGTACAAGGTAATGGAGCCTTTTATACATTGTCGTGTTTCTTTAGAAATAAACAACGGACAAATAGAGTCTTTAAACGCTTCAGATGTAAAGTTATTCGCTGTCAAAGTGACAGCGAATAACTTGTGAAGAAACTCCCCATTGGACGTACGCTTTCCAGACGCTCGCTTACCCCCCTTGGGTTTTATAAATGTCTATCTCTGTAGGGATCCTTTCCATAATGTTGGCAGACACTTATAATAACTATATGAGCCTGTCAGTGGCAAAAACCGCACTCTTAGTGGATGAAATTGACGATGCACATTTTGCCCTTTAGGATTACATTGCATCCCGGTCTGCGGCTGCTGGTCACTGCTGTCTCGCTTAATACTGGACCACTTTCAAAGATTATTGTTCCTATCAGTCACTTAGACACAAAAACATAGGGAAAAAAATGGGTCCAGGTTGAAAAAAAAAACGAAATGGCCCTTTTTAATAATCTACCAAAAAGTGTCCCAAATTACCAGACTTTAACCGCATGGATGACTTTGTTTTTTTTTCCACGTTCACTCACTCCCAAAGTAGAGCAACAATCCGCCAAGTAGTGAACACACCTGCGGGCTTAGCATACAAGCTGTCAAACAACTGCGGGAGAAGTGATTGCATCACCTTGACAACAGAGGGTCTTTATCGCTGCTTTTCAAAGCGGCTTGAGCAGCCGCCGTGGTGCAGCCCACTCTGTCTGAGGATAAATCAGGTTAGCGGTGGATTAAACTCAGGCACCTTGTTTGTGTAATGTACTTTATTTTCCTCAGAAAGCCTTCACCGGTGTCAGGAGGCATTATGGCAAAATTGTCAATCTTCCTCTCTCCCTCTCTCTCTCTCTATCTCTCTGTATCTCTCTCCTGCAGCTGCTATTGCTCGCTTTTTCCTCTGTCAGACTTTCTCCTTGGAGATTTGGTGAGGATGCGGGATGATAGTTACTTCAAGTGTATGTCTCAGCTTTTGAGAGCTAATATGGGAGGGAAAGGAATGCTGCGAGAGGGAGGGAGACTTTGATCGACTTAGCTTGTCATAATCCCGGCTGTAAGGTCCTGGCTCTGACAAATAGTCAACTGCTAATCATGTCATCAGGGCAGAGTGATGGAAAAAGCAGCTCTTTTCACCTTGAGCTAGATGTCTGCATTACGCAGACATGTTTCTGTGTTTTTCAAAGCCTCCGAGAACTTAAAAGACATGGATTCATTCGACAAAGGCAATGAATCCACCAAAGGACCTGAAGGCTTCTGTGTTATTTGCCCGCCCTTTTTTATTTGAGAAGCATTTCATATTTTTTTCATCTATCCGTTTTAGAGAGAATGTGTTGATGTGAGGCCATTCCAAAACTGGAACGGATGTAAACTGAGTGTGCTGGCTCAGTTGCTGTTTATCTAATGAATTCATGTAATGCAGAAATGATTCTTTTTCTGCCAAAGCAACTGTCAGTGTATGCCAACACAACCATAAAAGTTACTTTCCTTCAAAGCTTGCTCCAGCATCATCGGGGTCATTTTACACAGAGATGTTTACTTAAGTCAGAAATATCTGTGAAATCATCTGCAATTACAGCACATAATGTGGCTCTGAAATGGCTGGATAAGTGAAAACCCATCCACCATGCGCTTCATTTCCCCCTCGTTACTTTGAAACCATTTACTGTGACTGGAATAACATGTCTTTATGGGTACGTCCCAGATCCTTTTTAAATTGCATCCATGTTTCAGAAGAATCAGAATGAGAATCATTTATTTGCCATTATAAAACTCTGTCACGACGAAATTGAAGTGCTACTCTTTCTGGTGCCTAGAAGTATACATTCATACGCACACGCCATACCCTTCCACAAACCATACCCTCACATACACATAATGGGATAGGTGCTTCTAGTGTATAGTAGTAAACATTCATACACTTACTCACGCCGTACTCTCGCACCAAAGATCACAGATTAAAAGATCACAGTACTGGAAAAGTGCAAATGCAGTGCAAAACAGGCAAGATAATCATTCAGCATGATGAAGTCCTTTTTCTGTAATTGAATGTTTAGAGTTTTGATGGCTGTGGAGAAAAAGCTGTCTCTGAACCTGGATGTGCGGCTTTCCTTCAACTTGCTTCCCTTCCTCGCATCTTACGAAATCACGCGAGGAAATAGGAAACAAGGAAATGTGTTTTTAGAGGGATGAGACGTACGACTTTCCTCTGAAGCGTCACGTGAATTCATTGGCGGTATGGGCGGAGTTAGCAACGGCTTTCAGCTGCACGGCTTCTAGGAAGGCAGCTTAAGTAACCACCATAAACCAACGGTGTTGAATATACAGTATGTTACAGTGAGAGGAGTATGGTAGCATGAACTTGCTCTCTCGGTGGTCCATTTCACGGAAAAACCAGGACCATAAGAAGGAGTGATGACGTGATACAAGGTGTGCATTCGCCATTTAACCAAAGGCACAACTTTCTGGAAGGAGATATGCCCTCTGTTAACTGCTGAAAATTCCATTTTAACACTGCCACACATGGGGCCAGATGTAGTAACAATGTGTATGCACAAAAACAATGCATAAGCCATTTTCCACACATACACTGGTATTTATCAAAGGAGACCACTAACGGCGGTGAGAATGTATGCACCTTACGCATACTTCAGATCAGGCGTTTCTAGAGAAAGCTGCAGGCATTTGTTTTCTTTTGAAATAATTTTTTGGGGCATTTTAGGCCTTAATATGATAGGACAGCTGAAGACATGAAAGGGGAGAGAGGGGGGGGGATGACATGCAGCAAAGGGCATTAGGTCAGAATCGAACCTGCAGCCGCTGCGGCAAGGACTGAGCCTCATGGGGCGCACGCTGAACTAGGTGAGCTACCTAGGCGCCCCTGTTTGCATTTCTTTAAACTAATCAATCGTCTTGGGCGGCGTTAAGCTCCGGATGCAGCGACGGTGGCTCTGCAAAATGTTCTCGGGAAGGAACTTGTTTAGGTGGAACATTTGCACCCTGCAAAAGAAAATGCCACATACAATATTAAATGAAGTTAACTGTTTAGCTGGATACATGGTTAAACCTCATTTGCTCTTACCAGTGTATCTCTTACTAGTGTAAGAACCAAGCAGGCCTGCCTTGTTGCACGGCCCAAATTTCTTCTTCTGTAGCTTGCTAGTGTAGCCGGGTGGTGAATTTGAACACCATCACCTTTATTTCTGGTTTGTTTCAGTATGTATTTTGCATTCTAAAAATGAAAGAAATGTGCATATGTTTTTTTACTGGCAGAAGATACATTTTTAGTTAGTTATTCCAGCCACTAGGTGGCGGTGTCACACGCCAAGAGTTGCGCGGAGCCTCTTGGTCGCTCTCTTTTTCCTTTCGGGCCGATCAGGGAAACAGCACAGTGGAGAATCCGGAGTACACTGTGTGAAATAAAAGGGTAAATATTGCATAACTGGTTAAAAACATCCATGTACAAAAGGTTAAAATGATATCTGTGTTCATCTTTTAACTGGATGATATGTCATAGATGAGATTGACTTTGGATGGATGTCGATGGATTTCGTGTGTAGCAGCCAACGCCAGTGTTAGCAAGGTATTGATAGCATTCATAAAGCCTCACCTATGCTAGTTTATGTGGTTATTGGTGAAGTACAACAACTGTTTGTTGTTTTTATTGTAATTAGACATTGGTGTGACAAGTGTGTGACGTTGTGCACTCCCTGGTGAAGCCTATTTTTCAGAGTCTGTATTCTGTGAAATGTAGGTGCTTTCTAAGTCAAACTGCACATTTAAGAATCAACTGGAGTTTATTGTGAAGGTATATGTATATATATATATATTGTTTTATTTTTGTTTTCTATGTCAGTGTCCTAAGCCACTGCCGTATGTTTTGGATAATTTTGTGTTAATTATTATTTTGGTTTAAGCCGTTCTGCCAAACTGAAAATACTGCCAATTTAACAAAAATAAACTAACCCTGAAGAAGTTATTGAGTCCTGTGTGCGTCTTAGTTCAGCAGGCTACACTAGCTCAAAGTTTGTTGTTGTTGTTGTTTCCTGAAGCGAGAACGGCAACGGTGAGGGACATCCGGTCAGGCAATTATCCTGGAAATGTACTTTCGTTGATCCAAGGTGATATAATGAGGAGGAGATGAAACTGAGCTTCTTTGCTGTTCTTCTCATTGACAGATCTAATGAACGCTGAAGCGGACACAAGTATCGATATGCAAACGGATGTTTCAGGGCGTTTCTACATCCATTTATGTCCAACTGTGGGAGTGAAAATGAGACTCGTGCCATTGTGTCCACAATCATTGAGATTTATAAATATGGAACAGACATAAAGAGATACAGGTAAAGGTTTACATGAACTGACTTTAAGTTGCACAACTATTGTTTAATAATGTAAAGGAAAATGTCAGTGACCAATGCCTTTACTTCTTCTAGAACAGGATTACAAAGCACTGGTGTGTGGTGACACAGCGTGTCGTCTGTTAGCTGCAGGACTGCATCCAGCTGAGCTGAATAAATGAAATTAGCTCTAACCTACGGTGAATTCTGGGTACATTGGAGTGGATCTCCAGGCAGGACGAGAGGCAATGTCGTCAGACAGCTTGACAGCTTCTTGGCGTGGTGGTCGGTGTTTGCATTGAGACTCACTGAGAGAGGAGGGAATGTTATAAATACGTTGCTGTTCATAGTGTGGAGAGGGTGTCAACCCCGTCCACAGTCTGGAGAATGGAATCGAGATACATTTGCCAATGAGCTGTGTCGGCGCAAAATGGTGATTATGATAATATGGTTCAGAAAGGTTAATACTATGTTTGAAGGATTTTTTGCATATACTGTATATTTAAAGACACAAATTATATTACACGACTAAAGGTCTTGCATTGCCAGTCTGGCTTCACCACTGATACATTCTGGGATAGGGAAAAAAAACACTCTGTGTTTGCATTTCTTTAAACCAATCCCCGTGGGCGGCACTAAGCTCCGGACGCAGCGACGGTGGCTCTGCAAAAATGTTCTCGGGAAGGAACTTGTTTTGGTGGAACATTTGCACCCCGCAAAAGAAAACGCCACATACAATATTAAATAAAGTGAACACAATACAGTTAGTGAGCTATTTAAATTAGCTGATACATGGTTAAACGTCATTAGCTCTTACCAGTGCTTGCTTCGTCCACAGCAATCCCACCAATCGGTCCCAAAACGTCCCAGTTAGAGAGGAAATGCTGTAAACATATTCTTTGTAAATCTTTACAGTCATTCCCCGAAAGAACCAAGCAGGCCGGCCTTGTTGAACGATCCATATTTTCCTCAAAATTTGACCATTTCAGCATGTAGCTTGCTAGCTCCAAGTTTGTTGTTGTTTCCCGAAGAAAACAGAGTTTGAGAACACAACACATGACTACAAGACTAGTAACACTGGCAGTACCAGTGAGCCTAATGGTCACTAAAACTAAAATGTTTGATGGAATTCATGAATTCAATCAAGTAATAATGGTATTAATGTATTGCAGTTTAATCCTGACCTATTGCTAGTGAAGTTACCTCCAAAACTCCAAACACTTCTGAAACTAGTCTTAAAAGTCAAGTTGCCACACAGCAACCATTCACATGATTTAAGATTTCTGATTATATCGATAACACTGTTCCTCTGCAGCACCCAACTCAAGGCAACTCAAGGCAACAAAAATGATTGATGTTTTCAATCAAGCTATTGTGGATACTCTTTTTTGGGCTTTTGGCAATGATGCTGTCAAAGTGGAGGGCGGATGTGTTTGCGAGGCCTCCGGAGGCTGGCGGAGATTTCCCAGGGACTGAGGGATGCTGGCTGCTTGACAAGGACGGGGGAAGGCTCCCCGGAGAGTGCACAGGAAATGAAATATGGATCGACCAAATCTATTTACTGTCAGTACACTTTAACAAAGAGATATCAAAGCAGTGGGGTACACCTCCTAATAGTCTGGTCGAGAACACGATGTTCGGATTGGCACTAGTCACAGGCCGTGACAGAGCCATAACTTCACTGGTCTCAAGGTTTGAGCGTATTGATGGATGTTAAAGAGTGGGGCTCACTGAATGAGTGTTGGGTGGAGTTGGCAGAGTGTGAAGTGATCAAGCATTGATCTATTTGCCTTTCACAAATCCATTGTCCTCTGGTGTCCATGGGTTTAGAGAGTTGACTTCACCCCCTGCAATGTTTACGAATAACTGAAGACTATTTCGACTTTTTCTCTCACCTAAAACTTTTTTTGCTCTATTGTATGCTGACATTAGGGTAGCAGTAGTCTCGCTTTGCCAGTCCATCCACACGCTGCGGAGTGGAGGAGGGTCTGGCTAGTCCACACAGCATTCTGGGATGGGTGAAAAACGTGCTCTGGTTTATTGGCATTTCTTTAAACCAATCACAATCGTCACGGGCGGTGCTAAGCGCCGGACAGTTGTGCGAGAGAAAACTCCGATTGGACAGGTAGTCTAGCTAGCTGTCTGGATTTACCCTGCAGAGATCTGAGGAGCAGTTAACCATAGTCCTCAGAAATCCACCAGAGTTTAAAATTCCAACGCAAAGAAAGCGGAAGGAAACGGACATCGGCAAAAAGACATGCGTCTGGCGGAATTTCCTGCGGCACCGGAGCAATTCTGGAAGTGGAACGTCAGTGATATAGACTAGGGTAGCAGAAACCCAACACATCTACTGTTGCAGACCAAAAACTAATCTGTTCAGACTGCACCTTGGCCCATTAAAAAAATATATAAAAAATATATGCTCCTTCTCTTTATCCTATGTCTCTTAATGTAGTACTTAAAGTAGTTTTAGTATATTTAATGAAGGTGATGTACTTGCAGGATTCTTGCACTTTTTGGGGCTGTACCTAGACTGGGTAAACCCAGCCCGATCTGCCGGCGATTTGATTTCTCCCTGCAGGTCAGGCTGGAGACCTGTACGTTTATCGATCCTGCTTCCATTACAAATCTGCGGGGACCAATCCCAAATAGAGAAGCGACCAAGCAGCTTTTTTTTTTGGAACCAAATACAGTTTATTCGGTTTTCTATTTCTTTTTTTACAGTCGCATAAAGGAAAAATTTAAAAAATTAAGAAAAATTAAGAAAAATAAATAAGAGTAAGGTAAAATAAAACTAGCAGTTGCAGTGCAAAATTAAATATTTCATGTGCTTATTCAGTCACTTTTCAAACACAAATTCCTAACCCTATACATATTACTCTAGACCATTATTCTTTCTTAGCATCCAGTCCCAGTACAAAATGGTATGGATTTAGTGGAATATCAAACCTAAAAATATTCTTAATCTCGTTTTGGACCGATAGCCAGAAACTTGAGATTTTTGGACATGACCACATTAGACGTGCATAAGTGCTACTGCTATTTTTACATATTGCACATAATGACGAGCTTTCGCTCTGCCTCACTCGTCACCCGGATCATTGGTCTGATTGGTGGAAGGACTATCCAATTGCGTACGGAGTCATTTGAACTATGCCTGTTGATCCCGCCTCTTGTGCAGTAGAAAATCCAGAGCAGACTCCCCAGACTAATGTTCATTCTTAAAAGATTGAGCTTGGTCTGCTGATAGCCAGACCAGGCTGTATCCACATGGTTGAATGGACTTATTGTATAAGTTGCTTTGGATACAAGGGTGAGCTAAATAAATGTAATGCAATGTGTTGTCATGGGACCAGTGTTGGGATAGTTCAGTGATGGAGGAAGTGAAAGAATTCCAAAATAAACTACCTTTTTAAGCCAGTGAATTGTACTTCTGCAGTTGCCAGGGGTGCGTGAAAAGATTGTAGAGTAGCTCAACTAATTGGAAAATATTGAAATTATGATTTGATTCAAAGGTGTGTATATAATATATATATTTCACACAATATGGAGCTTATGTTATTTAGCAATTATCTGATTAATTTTACCAGCAACCGGCGGCTGGTCACGCGACGCTGGCTACAGAGCTCTGTGAGCTGCCGCTCGTATCAGTGGCCATTGCTAGTTGAGTTTAGCCGACAAAAGGTGACTGCGAGCCGGCTACAGGGCACCGCCAGATGATGGTCCTTTCAGGAGCTGTTGCAGTTGAGTTTAGCCAACAAAAAGTGAGCTTCATGCGGCGACTACAGTCAAGTTTAGGCACCAAAATGACGAGTTAAATTTAGAATAAAAGATGTTGGTTTGGGTAAAAACACTCCCGAGGAACGAAAACACTTTCCTGGATGAAAGTTTTTAGTTTTTCCCAGGAATCAAACTGAATCAAACATTGACTGCAGCAGCAGTCAATGTTTGATGAGGGTTCGTGAGAGCAGCCTGACTAGTTTGAAAACATTAAAATTATGATTTGATTCAAAGATATACATGTCACATAATAGAGCTTATGTTGTGTAATATTTTCATGAGACGGACACAATAGCTAAACTAATCCCTTTTTTGTCTATCTTGTATTTATTTCAAATGTTGCAAGTTACAGATGAACATGGATGGATGAACTTTGATTTCCTTTCAGTGGAGCGGAGCTGTAACAGTTTTGTGGATTAGAAGCTGTTGTGTGCTTGAGCTTCTCTTCATTATGCAACAGGACACGCTTTGGAATGCGTGACAGCCGAGACACTGGCAGGCCAGACTGCTCGCTGCTCATCTTCTGGTTGACCCCCTGTGCATATCAGTACATTTCCACAGCCCATTGGTATGCATTTGGCGCTCGGCACCGACCGGGTATAATTGTCGCCTCAGTTTTATAATGCCGTGTGCACATTTCTCCGCCGTCTGATGCCAACGGCTCTTCTCAGCAGCATTAGGACAGGGAATATAAGCAAAAAAGTAGACAATGAATATTTTACACACTCTTTAAAAAAACTTGGAAACATTTTGCTTTAAGAAACCTTGAATATATTTTGAGTTCTAAGAGCCGATTTGTAGTTCTTACACGTTGCACGCATTCTCATGAAAGGTTTCTTATGATATCGTACGAAATGTCGGCTGGTCACGTGACGCTGGCTACAGAGCTTCATCGTATCAGTGGCGGTTGGTAGTTTAGCCGACAATAGTTCAGTGCAGTTCAATTTTATTTACACGTAAAAAACAACCGTAGTTTACCAAAGCGCAAGCTAACTTTATGTTTTTTACCTGGATCTGGGAACATCGAGGAGCATCTGATTGGAAGACCTCAGCGCTTTGACAGGTGTGTGGGCAAAAGCTCCGATAAATAGGAAGACGACAACCGGGGCTTTAAATTGACACCCGCCAACCTGCCAAATGCCGGTAAAAATAATAATTACTTTGGCTGGTATAACCAGGGTGTGATTTGCCAGTGGGGGGAGTGCGTGGGATATCCCCCTTTCTGGTTTACATATCCCTGCCTCTGCTGAATTATTTGTATCCCCGGTGGGGACAAAATGTGCCCCCCCTCAAAGTGATCAATAGACCAATATATTATATACTGTACCTAAAATAGAAGTATTTTAAACTAAGCAAAGCGTTGTAACGTAAACAGTCTATAGTGCAATAGTACCGATAAAATCCGAGCAGCAGTTGCCGGTTGTATTTTGCCGCTACAGAGCTCCGAGAGTTGTTTAGTATAGAATATGTTGTTTTTGCCGCAAAGTTAACTCTGCTCTCCGACGTGAAAGCGCTTTGTGTTATCCATTGAATAGTGAAGTGCATATTTAAGAGTTTGGCATGCCTGGCTGAGTGGCACTATATATATGGTGGAATTGCAAGGGGGATTTAATTCTTGCACGTTTTGTTCTGTTGTGCATGATCAAAAGACATCCACCCCTCTGCTTTTTTTCACAAATCGCACCCTGGCAGTGGTGTAGTCTAATGTATTGTAGTGGATATACTGTACTGTATATTGGCCAGAATCTGACTTTGGGGGAGGGGGGGGGGCATATTATAGTGGGGGGGTCTGGGTGTCATTCCCCTAGGGAAGTTTTGAGCATCAACGACTTTATTTCCTGTATTCGGATACAATTTTATACACCAGTTTATGGTGGAAATACCTTTTATTTATCCTATGTGAAGAAGAAAAACACAGATGACAATTCTAAATATATTAAAAATATAATGGAAAGTATGTTGTTGGGCATTTTTAAGTGGGTATATGGAAATCCTGGAGCTTTCTTAGTGGTTATACTGCGTATACCTGCGTATCACGTAAACAACACCGCTGAACCCTGGGTATAACATTGTAAAGATAAGGAAACTACAGAAACGATCCGACAACTCACCTGTTCCTGAGCAATCGTGTCACCTGCTCCTTGTTTCACCCTCCTTACCGCTTGCATTTAGTGTCTGTGTAGTCTACCCCTTTTGTCTCGGTGGTCCTGTTTCTTGTGATTCCTACGTTTTGGACTAATTTTGTTTGTATGGATTTCATTGTACAGTATTAAATCCTCAAGCTCACCACTGCCTGCTGTCTCTGCATTTGGGCCCGGCATTCTCTGAATCCCTTAACAACAGCGCTCTTATACAGCAGCAGTCGCTGTGATGCATACGGCAATAACGATGTGGAATACATAAGAATTACAGTGCTTTACTTTTTCGTAGCTCTATGTACTAATGGTTCAAACGAACGGCCTGAACTGTTCAACATCCATTCTTATGAGGGGAAAAGCATTCCTACAAATAAAGTGATATAAATAGTCCAGTGAGAGACAAAATTCCTCTGCCGGAGCCCGGCTGCGCTGAAGTTCACGGCCTGTAATTATACGATTCCTCTCTGTGGAGGAATGGCCTGAATTCCTTTCAGAATTGTTGATCTCGAGAGTTGTCACCACAAAGTTAATTTCCCTGGGGAGCACCATATAAATCGCACACCACTGAACAGAGGTAATAGCTGTGGTCTTGGAGACGTGTTTGGCAGCAACTTCCAAGAGGCACACAGAGAGAGCGAGAGAGAGAGAGAGAGAGACGCAGTGATTTTATTTTTTTTAATTATTTTTCTCACAGCAGCACAGTACTTCCTGCTCATTATTTTGCAATTGGGAACAAGTGTTTTGGCTACATCTTTGTATATTGCCTTGTGGTCTCTCAGCAATTTGTTGTCATTATGTTCATATTTTTAAGAGGTGAGGTAAATTTTGTGGTAATCGAAGCTGTTTAAACTGTCGGGAGTGCATCTGTTGACTGGAGAGCAGGGGGCTTTGTGACCCGCAGCGCTGCCACGCGAGCTAATTGTTTGTCAAGTTTGTCCAGGTAGCTCACAGCAGCCGCCCCCACATAATCCTTAAAAAGCAAACAGATTCAACATCATGTGAGTTATTTATACAATCCCAATTGACTGGTAAACACCGAGACCCATTCAGTAGACAAATGGAAAGTATTTAGCAGGTAGGGAGGCACAAATCCAACTGGTCTCCCCTGAGACAGCTTCTGTTACCTAAACTGTGGCTACCACAAATGCCCTATCTCGCAATGCTGATGAAAGTGGAACATAGTTTGTGTTTCTATCCTATGATTCAGATCGGCTCCAAAATGTTCTTCTGAATCTGAATCCGAATTTATTTTAATTGCCACAACAAGTTACACTTGGAGTTCGCCTTGGTGAATGGTGCAAACAAACAAACATATTAAACATTATTAATATGAAATAAACAAATACAAATATATACATACAAAATAACTGTTGCATAGGAAACAAAAAAAAATTATATATATATATATATATATATATATATATATATATATATATATATATATATATATATATATTTATTGTCTTCCTTGGCCCACGCTACACCCTTCTTAGCCTGGCTCCGCCCTCCTACGTACTTCCGCTCAATTTTCATTTTCCTTCAGTACTACGTCTGGGTTTGCGGTATATTCGCGGGTTTTCTCCGGCCAAATCTTTACCGTTCCAATCAGCCCCCCCGCCCCCCAGATTCACAGACCGATAGCTACTGACCAGCACCCCTCCCCCTACCATCAACTGTCTCTGCCTGTTGCTGATTGGCTGGAACAGTGTTTTTTTAGTTTTAAAGATAATTTTTTGGCCATTTTCAGCCTTTATTTTGATAGGACAGCTGAAGACATGAAAGGGGAGAGAGACGGGAAAATGACATGCAGCAAAGGGCCAGAGGCCGGAGTCAAAACCAGGCCCGCTGCATCAAGGAGTAAACCTCTATATATGGGCGCCCACTCTACCAACTGAGATAACCGAGCGCTCGGCTTGAACAGTGTTTTGAGGCACACTCACAAAAAGCAGAGAGCTATGTGACTGTGAGGAGATATTCACTGAGTTTGACAAAAAGTATATTGGATTAACATCACTTACTATACCTTTTTAAGTGCACTCTGTAGTATAACACTTTCATAGCGATAATTCAATGTGGAATTGACTTTTAAATTTAGCAGCGACTTAATTTTGAAAATGAATCTGATGTTGGCTAGTTCATCTAAATGAAAGGGAAATTACCTCCTTTTTTTGTCATTTTCATAATGGTCAGTGGTTGACTTTGACAGATTTCACAAAAAGAGGCCTCTCCTCTTTCTTTCAATCCTGGCATGCTGTTCAGATTTATAATTCATAAGATGATTTCATTTTAATATTGGCAAATTGGCCATAGACTTCCAGCCTTTTTTTTTTTTTTACAGATTATTAATTTGTAACACACAGCGACACACTTCACAGTTGTGACCGGCAGATGGACGATACTGTCACAAAAACATTTACAAAAAAACACAACATAAAATGTTCTTTTCCTCTCTTCAGAATGTAACAGTGATTAAAACTCTCAGCAGACTTCCTAAATGCAGTGCGTACGTGCCGGCTCGTGTTCCTTAATAATGCAAAATATCAAATTGGATTTTTTTCGTGACTTTCACATAATTAGAGAGTTGAAGAGGGTAAGGCCCATATGGTGCCGTTCATAATTGATGACCTTTTGATAGAAGTGGCCCTTGTGTGACGCTGTAATGTGCAGTGTGAAATGAATGAGTCACGTGAGTTTTATTTGGGTTTATCCCCCTCAATGTATTTGTATTTTTAGAAAGAGGTAGACAGAGTACACATTTTTAATACTTCAGTAAAAGTACTATTACTTATTAGATTAACTTTAACTTAAAGGGGCGCTGTGCAGTTTTGGCAATTTTGCTTTTTGCTCGCAGGTTTCTCTATAGAGCTCCCCCTACAGCTTCGGAATAGATATATCTGTATATGATAACTCATTGGTGACCCCCTCCCATCTTCTCCCTCTGGTCATGTGCATTTGTTTTCAAAGAAGCCGGCGATCGCACAGAGCCATGTCCGCTGAGGTTTTTCTCGAAATATGACCCCTCTCTCCTGGGTCCGTAACATTATTCTTTTTTCCTACAACGGCCTTAGAACGCTGTCGCAGCAGAAGCAACTTGCGTTTGTCAACATCAAGCTGACAAGAAACTCTGCGGCAGATAAAGTTTCTGATCAAAGATACTTACAAGGGCGACAGCAAGAACGCCAGGTCAGCATCGGATTTGCAGGCTTGTGTTTGTCTCAGTTCTCGCCATTCTGAAGACGCAGGTCATGGCTCAGCCATGACGATAGTGTGAAAAACTCCATCGCTACCTTGTTCTTATAGCTAGCCGGTTCCTGGATGGGGGCATGGATGTGTGCAGTGCCGTAAAGCAACTAGTTACATCGCAAGAGCTGATATCACGCGATACTTCCTGACGCTGAGGCCGATGGCTTGCCGGCCGAAAGTCGCAAGGGTGGTTTTTCCGCTCACAGGCGCTAGGGGGGAGCAAGACGACCACCATTCATCCCGAAAAAAAGTCATATAACCATTCCAATGACTCCGAAGCTGTTCAGTTAAAGTAATTTAAGCTAAAAAAAAAACTGCATGGTTCCCCTTTAAGTACAATATCCACACTATATCCACGTCACATTCTCATTAGGGGCTGAGCCCACCTAAAGGTCTGATCCTAGAATCGCCCCTGCATCGGATTATACATGTGTTGTAATTATGGATGCCGTTTTATGAGCGAAGTTTGTAACCTTTTGAATATGACCGGGAAGACGTGTCATTAATCCTGAAGGTTAACCAAAACATCTGCGTGACAGACTTCTGATTGTGTTCATATGGCTCGGTGATTGATACCATGGCACATTGTGCCCTACTGAGACCAATGACTGCTTTATGCTTTGGCTGCACAATAATTCACCATCACGCTGCAGCACTGTATCCATCAAAGAGCTCCCTTATTTCCCCCTGGATGTAATAATGCTTCTTTTCTGAGACTAACGGCTTTTGTGACTCACTTTCTTTCACCCTGTGTTCTCGGTCTCTCTCTGTAAACACGTATGCTTACCTAAATCATGAACCCAAACACCTCAACACACTGAAAACAATGTAAGCCTGACCATACTGTAATAGAGCCATGAGCGTATGAATGTGAGTATGTGTTATGAGGTAACTTCCTTCCCTGACCTAGGCGGAATGGGAGCGCTTGAGGCAGCAACGTTTCATTTTTGGGGATTGTTGCTCCTCAGATCTCTGCAGGGTTAATCCAGACAGCTAGCTAGACTATCTGTCCAATCTGAGTTTTCTGTTGCACGACTAAAACAACCTTTGATCGTACACGTTCCACCAAAACAAGTCACTTCCCGAGGCTATTTTGCAGCGGCACTGTGGCTCTGTCCGGCCTTAGCGCTGCCCGAAGACAATTATGATTGGTTTAAAGAAATGCCAAAAAACCAGAGCACGTTTTTCCTACCATCCCGGAATGCTGTGTGGACTAGCCAGACCCTCCTCCGCAGCGCTGTGGCGGAAGGTCTGGCAATGCGAGACATAGGCTATGTGCACATTTGACGTCTTTTTTTTTTAACCTGCCAGCATCTGTTTTACATTATAATCCTACGGAGTAAACCGTGTTTTCAAAAAAGTCCTGAGTGCTTTTTTAAAAGTCACCGCCGACTTTTTCTCTGCAGCTCAGGTCGTCTTTTTGAAGTTGAAAAAAGTTCAACTTTTCTGAAAAAACACGCCCTACGTCAAGCGCTTTTTTGACAGCCGACCAATGACAAGCAGAGGTCACCAGACCTGTTGTTTCCATAACAACAAGAAAAAATGGAGTCGGAGCACAGCGAGTTATACAGTATGACCGGTGGCTCCCTGTACAGGGAACTCGCTTTGTTTTATCTAACGTTAGCACCTCTCTCTCTCTCTGTTCTCTCTCTAGCTCGCTCCACCACTTTGTTTTATCTAACGTTAGCATCGCTCCACATAGCGCTCTAGGATACTGTAACAGTAGCTGTTGTTATAGCAACAAAAGACACTCAACTTTTTTTTTTCTTTTACTACAAAAGTGCCCTAGTCAACTTTTTCTTGTCAAAAAAGACGCCAAGTGTGAACATAGCCTAAAGCAGCACTGTCTTATCATACAGATGTCACTCTGCCTGGGACAGGTTATGACCTACTGCTGTTATGTTGGAGACTGACCTGAATGAGACCTGGGGTACCACGGTCTCAACTTACATAGCGTGAGTTCGTAAGCTGGAAATTCTACCATAACAGTTAACAAAAATGTATACAGTTTTGACAAAGAATACTCAATTTTTAGACCCTGTGCAGGGTGCAGAAAAAAGCAAATGCTCTCACCACAAAAAGCAAAACCTCGCTAGCTTTACAGTGGTTATGATTTGGGTCTGTCACAGCCGCCAATTTCTGCAGTAATAAATCAAACGTTGGTCGCATGTAAAGCTCCTCAGATAAGACCTGCATTTATTAATTTCCCCACCACTCAGAGCGAGGTCATGGAAAAACTGCACTCATGCAAATCATTGGCTTCTAAAGCCATGTATTCATTTATTTAAATATAACCAGTGTTACATTTCTCGCGTATTTTGAGGTGCTTTTACCTAATTGAGAATTTCCATTTAATGCAACTTAAAGTTCCCATATCATGCTTTTTTTCAGCTTCATACATGTATTTTGGATTTCTCCTAGAACATGTTTACATGCTTTAATGTTAAAAAAAGACACTTTTTTAAAACATTTTTAATCCTACTGTCTGTCTGAATATACCTTCATTCACCCTCTGTCTGAAATGCTCTGTTTTAGTGCCTGTTTCTTTAAGCCCCCCTACTGAAAAAAGTGAGTGTTTTGATAATTTCACAGTATTTATATAGCCTCCACCTGCTTTATAATTAAAAACAGACATGGAAATGTCACTTTTTAAAATATGGTTGTTTTCCACTACATTTAAGAGGGAATTATTTACTGCACTACATTTATCTGACAGCCATAGTGAATGTGAGTGTTTGCACACTGTGGGACTGCTACTTTTACTTAAGTGAAGGATCTTCTTTCATATAATATAGCAAATGCTGGGCTATAATATTGCTGTATGCTTGGAGTATCTTCAAATGCTTCATATCCCTAAAATCTGTACAACCTAAGCTAAAAGGTTGTGCAGGTTCTCCATAAATCAAGGAGAGGGTTAACTTTTCCTGCTACAGATTTCTGACTGTGGTCAGAAAGCACAGGGGAGACACTTAGTTTCTCTCATTATGCCTCTAGAGTCGGTACTCGCCCCGAAAATAATTGCCGTCACGCTCTCTCCACGCGCACACACACAGACAGACACACACACACACACACACACACACACACACACACACACAGCTATTCTCTTGAAGTGATCCACACACAGACCAACACACAAGTATAAACTTCAGGCCACTTACGTAGGCTACGGAGAAAGCCCCTGCTTGGAGCCTCCGCAGAACCATAAATCAAGCTTAAGGGTTAATAAGCTTAGTTAAAACTAAAATCTCCTGCTGCTTCTGCCAGATTAGGACAAATCTGCCACTCTGGCCCAATACGGGCCCCGTTAATTAATTGCAGCTTCCTATTTCATTCCAATCCAACATTATGCAAGCCCTTGCGCCCCTCTACAAAGTGTGCACAGGAACTCCCTGCCACTCCTTCTGCATGCCTCAGTAGAAACACAAAAAGGCTGAGATTCATAGCTTGTCCTGGGCAGCATGGCATGTGCACAAATCTTTTCAATTAAAGCTTTGTTACCGTCCAGGCTGGCCTACTTCTTCTGCCCTCCAGTGCCGAGCCATATAAAGGCCAGCTTGATAAGGACATTTTTAGCCGTGTTTGTTTTGCATATATGTGATGGAATGAGAAAACCCTGAACTGCTGATGACGGCAGTTGCAAACCGTTTCTGCAGCATTTTCTTTTTTTGTTTTTTCTTACTGAAAATGTCGGCAGAACAAACACCAGCACATCCCATCTAAAGCGATAGTGTCCCTGAAGGTCACACAGATTATTTTTTTATAAACTATTAAGATTTTATGGTTGATAGAAGTCTTCCTCGGAGATTATGGGGGATTCCAGAGGGGACCTTTTAGAGCCAGCTGATTGCTATCACGGCCTCTGAGCACACAGAAGCTCCATCATGCCCGAGCTGGGATCACATAAAAGTTTCCCTTTCGTTTTAACTTCTGTACAAAGTTGGATATTAGCCAGAGACAGGGTGAACATTGTGGGATGTGCAGCTTTAGGAGCATTAACCACACACTCCTACTGTGAGCTATGAGCGGAGACTGTCCTCGCCTAAAAAACGCTCCCAGAAGTCGTTTGTTTAGGCAGCAATTACGACCTATATTTACTTTTCTAATGGCGGCGCACTCTAGTGGCCGTAGTAGTTATGACGGGAGTAGTCTCGCTTTGCCAGACCTTCCTCCACAGCGCTGCTAAGGAGGGTCTGGCTAGTCCGCACAGCATTCCGGGATGGGAGAAAAACGTGCTCTGGATTATTGGCATTTCGGTAACACTTTGCTTGAAGGTATGTACATAAGAGGGACATGACACTGTCATGAACACATAACACTGCCATGACACATGAACCTTAACCCTAATCATAACCCTACAGGGCTCCACACTAACTTTTTGCCTTGGTTGCACTGGTGCGCCTAACTTTTTTTATTTAGGTGCACCAGCACAAAATTTAGGTGCACCCAAATTTTTCCTCGCATCGCCGTAACGCTGAATGGCGATACGCGATATATAGCTCTGTATTTTTTTACAAAGTGGGCTAAATGTTCAGTTTTAAGTCAAAGCCACTTTTCACAAGCTATTTTATTAAAACAGATTGTGATTAAAATAAAATGCAAAGACAGGGTTTTCTTTACCAGTTTGAAAATATACAGCTGCAACACATGTAAATGAAAGTTATCTAAAATAAATAACCTGAGAAAGCTCCTTCATAAGCTTTCAACAACAATAACAGACTGATTAAAAGAGAGAGAGGACGCCCGGATAGCTCAGTTGGTAAATATAGAGGTTTGACTCCGACCTGCAGCCCTTTCCTATATGACAGGCATGAAAACGGGTCAGGGGTGAAAAAGGTGAGAAGGATATTACCCCTCTAGGGGGGTCCGGGGGCCCCCCCGGAAGAAAATTTTAAATATTCCATATTTTAAAGCATCAATCTGATGCATTTTGAGATGCATTTTTTGCCAACCAACAGTGTAATATTTCAATATGCACTCATTAAAGTTAATTTGACTGGCAAAACAGTTAAAGTCCTTCTGACATTACACAATAATAAAAGTCATAATTTTTAAAGACTAAAAAGTTTTGGATACATTTCTACTTCTTCCAACCATATATTAAATAAAGAGTCAATGTGGATTTACATATTGCAATAATATCATAATCCTAAAATGAATCATTGTGAAAACTAAAATGTACTACTTTGGCCAGGTCATCATCAAAAAAGCAAATTAGTACATTCATGATTTTGTCCATGTTGATATTAGCTGCTTTATTTACAATTATTAAAACGTGGCATTGTTTATCTTTTCATATAGCTAGAAGTCTAAACTCTGGGACAAGGCCGTTATGTTTAAATACCTGCCATGCTGATTCCAAACAGACAGCTTTATCAAGGCAGTTTGGGCTTCAGATAGCTTTTACAAATCATGATCCGCTATGAACGTGCACACACGTATTGTTTGTATCACGGTCGGTCAGTAAAGGAACAGTCGCAGTCTTAACGGTAGCGGTCGTTGCCGGTAACGTACTCGTGTTACAGAGTGCACGGACCGAAGCTTTGTGACTAGCATCTAATGACTAGCAGCCCTAAGTCTTCTTGCCCACGCGTCTTCCTTGAACATGCGCTGCAGAAGGTTGGTGGAACTCGTTTCATTGGTTGGTGGAAGTTCGATGATTGGTCAAATCCATAGACAGTATGGTTAAATCCAGCGCATTAAAACAAATCCCATGTGGACTTTTTAATTTATTTATTTTTCTAAAATAGTCATACGGCACCAGGCCCGAGTACTTACACCCCCCCTCTCCCCCCTTAAACATTTCTCATCAAATCTACACGATTCACGTAGGTCACCTATTTTGGTTTCAAAACGGCGAATTTCGCCGAAAGGTGAGTGATTTTCATGTCTGTACATGTCATCCCCCCACTCTCTCTCCCCTTTCAACATGGCATCATGACTTCAGCTTTTCTATCAAAATAAAGGCCGAAATCTTAAAAAAAAAAAAAAAAAAAAGAACGACCGAACCACAGGGGGAGTGCGATGGACTGAAGCGTATGCTAGGCTACTCAGAGAGTGACGGCTGACTCATTAGCGGCGTTACACCCGTCTTGTGTAGCCTATGAAATGTCTGTATCGTCACTGCGCTGCATTTTTATGAACTATGATCCAGCATGCTCCGTCACGCTATTACTCAACCAACTGAAGTTAGTTTAAAAATGTGTTTTTCGCCGTGGCGGCCGCAGTAACTGTTACCAGCGGAAACACTGGTAGGCCTACCAATACAGGTTTCCCTCTCATGCTTAACAATATACAGCTGTGTTAATAACAATTAAAACTGTAGACAAATGTCGGGAGTTTGGACCAGCGGCGCTGTGTCTCTCCATGTTGCAGGTGAGCCGGCCGGTGTGTGAGTGAATGGGGGCGGGGCTGCGCGGAGGAGAGATCCAAATCCAAACACAGGCACGGCTTTCCAGAAGGAATGGGTCATGTAACGCAACATTAAACCATATCGATATAAACAACATCGCTCCGTTAGTACCCTTACAATTTTTGGTCGCACTCTCGAGCCCTGCCCTAACCATAACCATAACCATAACCGTCATGGCTAAGCCCCAGGCAGAGCCACGGTGTCACTGCAAAATAGTCTCGGGAAAGAACTTGTTTTGGTGGAACGTGTGAACGTTCAAAGGTCGTGCAACAGAAAACTCCGATTGGACTGATAGTCTAGCTAGCTGAATGGATTTACCCTGCAGAGATCTGAGGAGCAGTTAACCATAGTCCTCAGAAATAAATTCCAACACAAAGAAAGCGGAGGGTGAAAGTGAAATCCGGCGGAATTTCCGGCGGCAATGGAGCAATCCCTGAAGTGGAACATCGTCAATATCGACTATGACTGGAGCAAAGCAGGAAGTAAGGTGAGGACGTATAACAGCGCCAAATTTCAACATTAGGAGGTAGTTTGGGGCAGTGGATGGGTCAAACAAACACAAGACTTTCACCCAGTAGAGTGGGCTTTGAGTCCCGTTTGAAAATAAATGTAAACTAGGGGTGGACCCCCGTATAGTCAAAGGAGCCTGAATCAACTGCCAATCTAACAGTTGAATCTACGTAGACGAGGATCATGCCATTTTGGCTATGTGGGGGGTGCTCAATGTCGGATTTATAATGGTTTTCCAATAAGTTAATTATTATGATATGAATATCAACATATAATGCTGTAAGAAAGAAGCTTTTAATAAATATTTTTAAAGTGCGTGAATAAATCCAACCCCCCATGATTTAAGTTTTACTTTCCATGATCCGTGATCGATGGAGGGGCATCTTGGTTGCAGGGATTTAAACCTTTAACTGATAATGTCTGGAAAAAGAAAATCTAAAGTGCGCCTATTTCTAAACATAACTAAGTATTTTTTGTGCGTAAACACATAGCCAAAATACGACCACAGCCAGTTTTCAGTTTTTTTATGTGCGTCGGGTTTGAAATGTACTTGCGTTGATCCAGACTATATTCGAAAGGGATTGCAAAGGTAATGTCAAAATGTTTCAAAAAGACAAATTCCCACCATTAACTCTCGGGGACATATTCTATAAATAGTGAAGCTGTGAAAATCCATATGCCTGTTGTAAAACTTCTAGCTGCACGCCACCGTACAGATCCAATCAGATCCACTCAGAGCCTCCCACACCGCCCACCATGGGTCAGAACGGAGCAATCCATCAGCTGCTCTGCTCGCACTGTGAACACGGGGGAAGAGCCTAAGATCCAGGGACCAATGCAACCGCAGCACTCTCGGATTTAGCAGAAAGTTTGAAAACTTAATTGTAAATGGGTCTTAAATCTAATTGTGGGGATTGACTTCCCCTGTCTGTGCGAGAGAGCCCCACACATCCCAATTGGATGTGTTACCCCTGCAGGGCTGTATCTGCCTGACCCCTGGGCTCTGTGATCGGTGTGATTGCTAATCAGAAGTGGCGGCCTGATTACACGAGTGGTCTGGGGAATAAAAAGCCACAGAGAAACCTTGGAGTCACCTTACACAATATGGAAAACAAAAAAATAGCTAGGTGTCAAGTTGGATGTATCCATGCCACTTTCCACCCACCTGAGATAATCACTGCAGGTTCTGGAGGGCGGATGGTACAAGGGAATCATGGCGCGGCCTATGTTTCATTAGGAGATGGAGTCGATGAATCAACAAGCTATTTCTAGCCGGAGGAGCATTTAATGAGTTTGGGATCTCATCGCAAAAGTGATGTGAATATAATTGCAACTGACATTTTTTTCTTCATGTGTAAATTAGATTTGCTCCCAGTGATGCAATGCCTGGCAAGAGTTTTCACGGCAGCTAGGATGAGTGGAGAAGTGAATTCGTGAACAATGAGTTCCTGTAACTGTAAATCAATTATGCTACAAAGTGAAGGGAAATGTCAAGGCTGCATTCACAGGAATGGAGTGACAGCAAGGGAGCAAAACACAGCCAGAGATGACTGGCGAAGACAATATTAGCACAGTCAAAGTTGGAAGAGTAAACTTACGAAGTGGTTGTTTATTTTCTTACAGTCACTGCACACAGCGCACAACTTTAACAAATCCTGTTCTTACAGTGAAGCTGCAAGGTTTAAAGGAATATTCCAACAAAATAATCACTTATTTTTGAGAGTGAAAGATTGGTATCGGTTGTCGTGTATGTGCCAGATACCAGGGGCGAGGCTAGGAGGGGCAGCACGGGGTGGCACCGGCACCCCTGAAATATGATTGGCCCCCACCTGGTGCCCCCCCAATCCATTGGCCTAGAGTGCTGTCAATATGACAATTGTGATTTCCATTGGGTCAGAGAACTGTCACTTGGCTGCCTGTTCTGCTAACTTTCCCGGCCCTTGTCACATGACCAATTAATGTTTCCATGACGACCATACAAAATTCTGATACCATGAAACCAGCACTGGATTTTATTTTTTTTTTTAAAGTGGCAGACTGAGCCAATAGAAAATGTGTATTGTATTCGGATGTACAATTTGTTTAAAATGAAAATGAGTGAAATTAATAAAAAATGTGATGTTTATTGTGATGTTTAGCAAATTGTGTTGTTCTATCCTATCCACACAGATTTTCTATGCTGTAGTCTGATAAAAGGTCCCCCGGTGTACATGAAGCAATGTTTCCCCTCAAAGGCTTGTCTCTCTGTAGTAAGGTAACCATCCACTCACAATAGTGTAATCTACAGAAAGAGTGCTTTCAAGGGATCACAGAAGCGTTAACATTTTATTTCCAGACCTTCGAGGCCACAACGATGAAGCACATTTCATCAGCCCGTGCTTTAACACTTTGGCTCCCCGATGTCTTTTTAAAAGGCGCTGCTCAATAGAGACTATATGAGGTGCGTCCGCATATAAAATGTCACTATTAAAAATTCCCATAAAAAGTCTGCATGGTCCCTTGCAGCTGACATCTCTTCCTCTCTGTAGCTGCCGGCAGACCTTTTATAATACCCCCCCCTATCATGCCCGAGTGAGGTGAAAAATGAAAGGTAATAGTGTCTTGCTCCCAGAATGGGAGAGAGGGAAGTGGAGCAGAGCAGCAGGGCTCCCTGCGAGGCCAGCTGATTGGCTGATGAGGCTATATGAAGGCTCCTGGGAAGAGATGGGGAGAGTTAAAGGTAAGCCTGCGCTGCAAGCCACTGGCTAAGGAGACATGATGTTTGGACAAGCGTGATTGCAGCCATTTAAATTCCTCCAGAGGCGAGGAGGGATAGGAGGCTCAGTAGGTTTATACCATCTACTGTATCCTTACAGGGTGGAATCCTACTTCATATATCCACGTCATAAACTCTATCCTATGTTTCTTGGTATGCCTGGCCCACACTAAAAGATTTTTCAAATCTTAACAGATGTTGAAAATGGGAGAAACCCCGCACATAACGTCATGAAATGACCGATTTGTCCTGCCCTAGCCTTTATCCACGACGATCCACTTACGGGATTGCATCCGCCGAATGTCGCTCTTTTCGGCCGGACGTCGGTTACCTTCCGCTACTTACTGTTGGAATTTTGAGTGCAATTGGGTTAAAGAAATGCCAATAAACCAGAGCACGTTTTTCTCCAATCACAGAATGTTGTATGGACTAGCCAGACCCTCCTCTGCAGCGCTGTGGAGGAAGGTCTGGACATGCGAGACTAGTGTACTATGAAATAGAATCCTGCCGGCGCCACTGTGCCTCCTGTGGAGGTTACCTGCTGATAACGTAGCCGTCCCGCTCAGGACGGCTACGTTATCAGTAATAGTCTAGTTATTATGTGCTTTGTTGCTTATTGTTTCTCTGCTGTGCTGCTCAGGCCCTGTTCCCCTGCTGCAAAACTGCACTCCGCGTCTCTAGACACGTGGCTTCTTCGAGGGCGCCAGCTCAGCTGTCAGCCAGACCACATTTCACCCTGTTTACCCCTCTTTCAGACCAGGAAGATATCCAGCCTCGGTTTGGATCACCTCAGCCTGTTTCTGGACTCATCAACTCCTGCCTGGAAGATACCCAGTCCTGGTTTGACCAACCTAAACTCCCTGTCTTTCTTGCCTTGAGTTTAAACTTTATATTAAACGTCTTTAACTGCTCTCTGACTTGTTTTTCGTGCTATTAATTCACATGTCAATATATTTTTTCGAACCATTGCTTTTGTCACGAGTACTTTCACACAGATTATGCAGGCGATAAAGCAATGCCATTTCTTTTCCCGAAAAAAGGTTGATTTCTCTAAAGACATCAACCATCACATTGTGCTCTTAACCTATTGGGATCATAATACAACACGCAGCATTTATTTTTGCTTAAACTGCAGACTCTAGCTACTGTACATTCACTTGATATCTTTACCGTTACATTTTAATGCTAAACCTCTCTAAAATAGCTGTGAAACAGATCAAATCCCAGTAAATAAAAAACACAGGGTTTTTCCTGCATAGAGGAATTTTAAAATAAACTGTGTGTTGAGCTCTGTTTTAGCTACAGAGTGAGGCATCACACTTCTGTTCCATCTTTGTTGGGAGTCGCACATGCGCAGTAGCTAGGTAAGGACTACTTGCCAGTCAGAAGCAGAGTATGAGGGCGTGCCCTGACAGTACCTAGGTAAGGACTACTAGCCAGTCAGAAGCAGAGTATGAGGGCGTGCCCTGACAGTACCTAGGTAAGGACTACTAGCCAGTCAGAAGCAGAGTATGAGGGCGTGCCCTGACAGTACCTAGGTAAGGACTACTTGCCAGTCAGAAGCAGAGTATGAGGGCGTGCCCTGACAGTACCTAGGTAAGGACTACTTGCCAGTCAGAAGCAGAGTATGAGGGCGTGCCCTGACAGTACCTAGGTAAGGACTACTAGCCAGTCAGGAGCAGAGTATGAGGGCGTGCCCTGACAGTACCTTGGTAAGGACTACTAGCCAGTCAGAAGCAGAGTATGAGGGCGTGCCCTGACAGTACCTAGGTAAGGACTACTAGCCAGTCAGAAGCAGAGTATGAGGGCGTGCCACGCTAGCAGCTAGGCGAGCATTATAACGTGTGTTCCAAAGTGACCACGATTGTCTCTGAAGTAAAGGCTGGACTACAATAGAGCTGTTTGGAGCAGTTGATGAACAGGGTTTTCTGGTGGAGATGGTAAGTCCCTTTGGGGGGGACTTTGGGCTTTTTCACTTTGTAAACCTATAACGTGCACAAAAGTGATATAGAACACAATAAAGGAAAGGGGAAAAAAACAAAAAGCACAATATGAGCACTTTAATATTATTATTTTGAACCAGTTTTGTGAATTTGGGTTTAATTTACCCAGGCATGAACTCAAGCTTAATATACATTTTGTTTATCAAATTGTCAGAAATCACAGGTAAATGCATAGATTTCTGTCAAATGAGGTAACACAGAATTGCCTTTACTGTGCGCGGACCGATCATGCCTTACTGCCGTGTGTAGTCGCCCCCCCAAAGGCCCATTCTGAGCCAGGAAAAACCCTTGTTGTTGATGTTAAGACAAAGCCTCCTTATACCTCTTGAGTTTGTGCGGCGAGTCCAGAATAACAGAGAAACTTAGCTCATCAGTCATCACATTGTCGTCCCGTGTTCCATCACTGCCAGCTGTCCCGTCGGCAAGGTGAGAACATTGGACACCCCTGGACTAGAACTGATGATCAGACAGAAGTGAGCCACCTTGCTTAGCTCCTAGAGTCGTCTGTGGATTTCAGCTTCCATTTGCCAGAGTGTCCCTCGGCTCAGCAAAGCATCTGTCTCAATCAATGAGGCCAATAACCACAGGCTCCAGACAGCTTGTCTGTCTGCCACTGTGTTGTCTCTGACATTCACTCTGCCTCGGCGTCTGAAGTTACCAGCTGCTGAAAGCTCCCACTATGCAGCGGGGTCGGCCAGCAGAAATCATTATTGGAGGCTGCAGGCCGATAGCATCTCCACACAACGCAACTATGTGTAGCAAACACATACTCGTGTCTCATGGGAATAGAAGATTTAAAAACAAGCGTGTGTGTGTGTGTGTTGGCATTAGGTGTATCTCACTTGAAGTAGATTGATGACTTGACACTGTTTTGTGCACAGTTACAAGACTGATAATGAAAATTGCTTCAGTAGGACATCATGTGTCCAATCGAGACTGTCCTTTCCCCGAAAAACGCTCCCAGACACTGTTTTGTTGAAACGGCAATTACGACCTATTTTTATGTTTCGAGTGGCGGCGCCCCCTCTAGTGTCCGTGGTAGTTATGACAAGAGCAAAGCAGTAAGGTGACAAAATATAACATCGCCAAATTTCCGCATAAGGAGGCAGGTTGGGGCGGTTAATGGGTCAAACAAACACGGTACTTTCACCCCGGGAGAGCAGTCCAGTTTGAAAATAAAAGTAAATGACATTTTTTTTTTTCTAAACTTATCTAAGTAGCTTTTGTACCTAAACATATAACCAAACTGCAGCCGTTTCACAATGTTAAAGACGTGTTTAAAACCAAACCGCAACCGACATTCTCTGGTCTAAATAAGAGGTTGTATTTACGCCACCGCTAGGGGCGCTATTTTATGAAAACTCTCCTGTGGGTCGAATTAGAGGGTAGGAACAAACGCCCCCTATTTCCGTATGGTTTGGAGGACTTGTTGATCTAATCCAGTCCATAATTAAAGTGTACAGTGAACAACAACAAAGGCAGAAATGTAACGTGACCACTCCTAAACATCCCAAAAGTAAGTAAGTAAGTAAGTAAGTAATTCTTTTATAGTGAATAAAGAAAGGCTGAAGGACTGATGGGAACGGCAACGTAGAAAGTGAAAAAGTCAGTCTGACAGCGATTTGTGATTAAACAAGACCCAGAGCGAGAAAGGTTGTCAGCTCGCAGGGCGGCCATGGAACCGATTCAGCTTTTGAAGCAGATGCCAGCTTTTTCAGCCTGTGAGATCCATCAGGCAGACAGGATGGAAGACGGCGAAGTGCTGAGAGGAAGTGAGCACAGCAAAGACAAATGCCTCCATGCTGGCTTTTGGATCACTGAGGCCCATCGCATTGCTTCTGTGGGAGGAGCGGGGCGCAGGTGTGTAGCAGTCGATGTGAGTACATCTTCTCTCCGATAAGGTGAAGTAAATGATTTTCTGGAAAAGCCTTGACCGCTGGAAAAAGTTGAGGGGTATCGTAAGGCCACTGTGGTTCAGTCCAAACAGTCCATGTATATGAACAACCAAATCTAAAGGCAGTTCTTGAAATATTTATAAAATAGAATATATTGATTTGTGTACATGGACACAAATTTCCTGATTTTATTTTTGTCTGCACCTTGTTCTGCCGTTGGTTCTTAAAAGGTAATTGTAGCACAGCACAGAGATACGCTGGTAAGTGCAAATGACTTTTAACCATGTATCCAGCTAATTTAAATAGCTTGCGTTACTATATTGTGTTCACAGTTGATTTAATTGAATATTGTATGTGGCATTTTTTTTTGCGGGGTGCAAATGTTCTACCGAAACAACTTCCTTCCCGAGACGATTTTGCAGAGGCACCGTCGCTGCGTCCGGAGCTTAGCGCCGCCCAAGACGATTGTGATTGGTTTAAAGAAATGCAAGCAACCCAGAGCGTTTTTTTTCTCCTCTCTCCAGAATGCATCTGTGGTGTAGCCAGACCTTACTCCACAGCGCTGTGGAGATAGAGCCGGCAATGAGAGACTACACACACACACACACACACACACACACACACAACTAACTACATTTAAAGAGCAACTTTTACATTGAAAATAACGTCAACCTAAAACTTGCTTGTAGAAAGATTACCTAAACACTACACTACAGTGTTTGTGTCCACCTCAAACCCACTCTACTTTTCCTGTAACATTATTCTTCGACGAATAACACCTCATAATGTTTATTTATTGGTATACGTTTTTGAAGAAAGCTATGTCCACGCCTCTATCCAAACACGCTGAACAAAAATCAATGAAGGGTAGACAGTAGTAAAGCTGGTGAGAGCTTGGCTTCTCACTGAGGCAATTAGCTAAGTGCAAAACAAGGCCGCCCCGGCACTCTGAGCTGTCGGCCGCTGGATGAAAGGAAACACTCTCACCTAGCATCCTGATCAATATGTGTGTTCTCTGGTTGGCCGTGTCCCACAGCAATTAACACACACACACACACACACACACACACACAGCGACATCACCGTTCGGGTCGAAATACATTTGACCCACACTTCTACAAAGTCAAATAAAAGATCCACTCCAGCCTGATCTGCTCTCACCCACACACACACACACACACACACACACTCGCCCAGAAAATAAGGTGATAATATATATTGACATTGCTACAAAAGATTCAACACAGAAGTAAACAAAAGATTTCAATACCACTTGCAAATAAACAGCAGTATTTTTCCATTAACACACCATGGCACTAAACTTAACTCGTCGCCGCGTGATGCTTTGTCAGCTAAACTCAACTGTAGTGTTCTCCGAAATGACCGTCATCTGGCGGTGCCCTGTACCCGGCTCAAAGTAACCGTTTTGCCAGCTAAACTTGACTGCCACGGCCACTAATATAACCGACATCTCGCGGAGCTGTGTAGCCGGCATCACGTGACCAGCCGGTCGATATAATTTCGCAGGATATCATTCAAATTGGTGTGCTTAAATTTCCGTACGATATCGTACAAACCCGTTCGTGAGAAAGAGTTGAACGGTAGTAGCCCATCGGCTCTCTGGCAAAGCTAAACCATTTGAGCGCTATTTAAAGAGGAGTCAGTGAAGAATCTGCTGGGTTACTTCCATTTGCTTTGACAAATGCAAATCATTTCACACTGAGTTCCTTTTACTATGATAATTGGTACGAGCCTCCGTTTAACAATCTCATTTAAAATGAGGGCGCCTGGTGTGTGTGTGTGTGTGTGTGTGTGTGTGTGTGTGTGTGTGTGTGTGGGAGCCATGTCTGTTTCCAAGGTGAGGACACAGTGTGCTGTGTTCATCAATCATGCTTTTAGAAACCATTACTGTCTGTCTCTGTAACCTCGTGGGAGCATGTAGGGTGGAAGAGTCAGACACTTGAGGCTGAGCATCCAACTTTACCACACTGGTGTGTGTGTGTGTGTGTGTGTGTGTGTGTGTGTGTGTGTGTGTGTGTGTTAAGCGGTGTTTAGTGTCTATGAAGAACTGTTTCCTGGGTGACAGGTGCACGCATCGGTTGGCTGCAAAGCCAATATTCATGTTTGACTAAATCAACAAAGGAAGATTAAAAAGGATTAAGGGTTTAAAAGCCAAACATATATTGTATACACACCTACTTCAGAATACAGCACATGCAATGCTTTGACTCTTCCTGGTATTTGTGGTGAAATCAAGGTTGGCTTTTGTTGTCGTCTCTGAACACCACATTCAAGTTTAGGATAAACATGAAAAAGTATCCAGTCAAATCTCAGTTTAAAACATTGTGTGTGTTCGTCCTGCATTTGCTTAATAATGATGATCCTGAGGCTGATCCTGCCTATTTCTATTTTGACCTTCCTTTTTTGGACTTTCCCTTTTGCCTGCCCCTACTGGAGTTGTATGCCATGCTGATTGGATACCTGGTTTGACCTCTGCTTACTTATTAACACGTCGTAATAGTAACGAAGTACAAATACTTTGTTACTGTACCTAAGGAGAATTTTCACATATCTGTACTTTACTTTGTCATTTATATTTCTGGTACTTTTATTTTTACTCAACTAACTAAAATGTATGCTTTTACTCCGATACATTTCCGCTAAGCGTCTTCGGTACCCGTTACTTGCAAGAAATGTTTTCGTACGTTGGAGTGAGAGATTCTTCTTCACAAAAGTTTCTGTTTTTCTCTCTGCTGATGTCAGACTTGAGAATTTGATGTTTAAGAAGCAAACCCTGAATATTATGCTTCACTATTTAGGAAGCCACAATAAACTTCATAATCGAAGTTTTTTTTTTTTTTTTTTTTACTGTGAATAGTTAAGTACATTTAATATCATAACATTACTGTTGACACTCAAGTACAGTAAAAATCAGTTACAGTGTAGTTTACATTACATTACATTACATGTCATTTAGCTGATGCTTTTATCCAAAGTGACTTACAGTTAAGTGCGTTCAACCTTGAAGGTGCAAACTCCAGACAACAAGTAGTAAGTGCAAGTACATTAGCTTTAAATAGGTAATGTTACAAAGAGCCATATCAAAGTGCAGCATCAAGAAATATATAATTCTTTTCTCTCCCATCCCCCCTCACATTTTTCTGGTATTGCTTTCAAGCACTTTATACAAGACTGCTTATGTGTCGTGCTATATGGTTCTTTCCTGCCATTTTGTGAACCCAGACAAGTTCAACCCATAGAAATAAAAAGGATAGAAAGGCCATTTCCATTCAAATCAACGTAGAGGAATGGTCAGAGTAGCAGCGATTTATATGTGTACCACTGACATGGTAACGTATAAACTTCCGATAATAAGCCAACTTCTGGAAAGTCGCGGAGCTGAGGTTTTACAATAACGGTTGTAATGTACAATTGTATTGTGTTAGGCGGGTATGAGCACTGTAATTTCCATTTTTATGGATGAAATAAACTTGAGCAGGCTGGAGCTATTGTTAGCGGTCCGCTGATCCACTGCCGCTGGGTCTAACGTTAGCGGTCCGCTGGGTCTAACGTTAGCGGTCCGCTGACCCATTTTCGTGGTGGCCAGCACGAAAATGTAAACTAATGTATTTAAATGGGAAGCATATGTCGTGGTCACAGCATGACGAGTAGCGAGTAGTATGAAATGCTGAAAATCCGCGTAAGGAGGTTGGTTGGTGTGGTGGATGGGTCAAACAATTCTGGACTTTCACCCCGGAGGCCGGGATCGCGTCCCGCGTGTGGCGTTTTGTTTCCCTGTAATTGTCGTGCGTTACCTGCGGCCGTCTCCCGGCGTGTGAGGCACCCGTCTCCCGGCGTGTGAGGCGTCCTTCCCCGTAATCTCCGTAAAGACCATTTCGTGCTGGCCACCACGAAAAAAACGTCCCTGTAAACACGAATCAATAGATTCAAATAATGTGACCATTTCACGGACTGCCACGAGACCGTGTTGGGCAAAGCGAGCCTATTGACCGTCCACCTGAGGAAGCATGGGAGAGACTCGATCCTCGGGCCAAATATAAGAGCTTTGAGACAGCCTTCACAGTACCAAACATCGCAGATGTTCCTTCATTATTATTCATTAGTGCAGGATGTTCCATGTGACACACTGTTTTTCAGTTTGGACATTTGGCTTATAGCTTTCTACAGCAACAAGAGCCAGTTATGTTCATATCATTACACTCGGTGCATATGCCATTCACATCTGTGCAGTTGATACGTGATCATGTGGATGTTGTTTAGAACATCACACAGCTGTTGCCCTCTGTTGACTTTATTCATTATATGGAGGCATATTTATTTAACGGAAGAGAATTAGGGCCATATGTAAAAAAACATTGAGTTCTGAGTTTAAAGGTCATATGACATGCTGCTTTTTGGATGCTTTTATATAGACCGTAGTGGTCCCTTAATACTGTATCTGAAGTCTCTTTTATATAGGCCTTAGTGGTCCCCTAATACTGTATCTGAAGTCTCTTTTATATAGACCTTAGTGGTCCCCTAATACTGTATCTGAAGTCTCTTTTATATAGACCTTAGTGGTCCCCTAATACTGTATCTGAAGTCTCTTTTATATAGGCCTTAGTGGTCCCCTAATACTGTATCTGAAGTCTCTTTTATATAGATCTTAGTGGTCCCCTAATACTGTATCTGAAGTCTCTTTTATATAGACCTTAGTGGTCCCCTAATACTGTATCTGAAGTCTCTTTTATATAGACCTTAGTGGTCCCCTAATACTGTATCTGAAGTCTCTTTCCCGAAATTCAGCCTTGGTGCAGAATTCCAGCCACTAGAGCCAGTCCCACAATGAGCTTTTCCTTAGGATGTACCATTTCTGTGTCTGTAGATATTGAAGAGGAGAGAGGGGGGCAAGGTGGAGGGTGGGGGTGTGGCCTTGACCAACTGCCATGCTTCGCTCATTTGCAAGCCATGATGTATCTCTCTTTCTCATGGGGGGGCCAAAAATTCTGGGCGGGCAAAGCAGAGAAAGGGGAGGTAACCTTTCCCCTTATGACGTCATAAGGGTTCCATATCGGTCCATCTGAGCTTTCATTTTCTCAAAGGCAGAGCAGGATACCCAGGGCTCGGTTTACACCTATCACCATTTCTAGCCACTGGGGGACCATAGGCAGGCTGGGGGGACGCATATTAATGTTTAAAAAACCTCATAAAGTGACATTTTCATGCCATGGGACCTTTAAAGTCAGAATTCTAAGACAAAAGTCAGAATTCTGAGATTAATTTGACTTTAATCTCAGAATTCTGACTTTAAAAGAAAAAAAACTTCTAAAAAGAATTGTACATATGTATTATAACATTTGAATTCTAAGAAGAAAGTCAGAATTCTGACTTTAAACTCAGAACTCAAATGAAACCTTTTCTACATGTGGCCCTAATCCTCTTCTGTAATCTTTATACATAATGCAATAATGACTTTATTAGTTGTCACATATCTCCCTAATTGTCTCTTTATCGGTCTTTACACTATGCATGCTTTGTGTATATTATAAAGTTTAATGAAATGTTTTACGTTTTTATATTCATTAGTTTTTCTTTCTTCCCCTATTTGTTTTTTGTGATGTTATGTTATGCGATTACATATTTCTTTATCTTGGATATACAGCATGTCATATATTTTCCTCTACAGGAATCACTGAAGTTCCGACTCATCTTAACTTATTTCATGAAGATTGCAGGGGGTGTGCATGTAGGTCACCAATCCAGCCGCGTTTGGCCATGAATCTGTAAACTGTGGTATAGAACAATTGTTGCTTCTTGCCTCTGGGGTCACTCCCACACTCGCCCCTGTGCTTTTTTATCCCAGCCAGCATCATCTTTGTTCTCAGATCGTAGAAGCCATATTTATGTAAAGCCGTCTTGGTTGAGACTGCCAATGCGCTGTCACAAAGAACAAAGAAACTATATTGATTGTTGCAGATGGCCTTGTTTTAAATTCCAGGTCACAGCCCACAGCCTTCCTCTCAGCCGCTTGTTCTCCGGAGTTGCAGGGATGTGAACGTATGAAAACAAAAGACACAAAGAGACGGAACAATGGAGCAAAGAAAAAAAAAAATTGAAATATACCAAGTGAAAATGAGGGTTAGGTGTGGAAAATACATCTATAAAGAAAACATTTGCATTCCTATATGATAACTAAGATCCAAACACTGCTTTCGCACAAAACGCCGCTGGCTTTAAGTATTTTCCTCTGAGATTTCTTTTTTTTTTTTTTTGTGTGACCCTCTTTTTTTAGTTTCAAGAAAGAAAAAATTTACATAATAGTACACCATGTTCCTACCGCTTCAAAAGCAGAGGTATAAAACTCCTGTGAAGATTTTCATTTCACAGTGAAACCATTACATAAAGTAGTAGCATCAGGCAGCAGGTGATGAACGGATGTTTCAGAATCCACCTCATATCATATCCAACCAGACAAAAGTATTGCATTGTGCCGAGACCTAAATTGGCTATAAAAACAGAGCAGTTGAGAAAACTGCCACGCGTCCTCCAAGTTTAAATCGTATATTAAGAGAAACGTTCGAATGACTAGTGAATAAAATAGTTCCAGCACGTAACTCCCTCTAAAACCACATATTTTGGGGGTTTTACATCTTTGTACCAAACACAGACAGACAAACAAGACACAACATTTATTCAGTGTTGTTACTGGAAATATATTTTTGAACTTTTGGAAAGTGCCCCCCCTGCTTCCACTTCTTAAGCTAAGCTAAGCTAACCCAGTCTTGAGTCCAACTAATCAAACCAATGCATACGAGCAGGGGCGGGGCTAGAAGGGGGGCACGGGGTGGCACCTACCGCCACCCACCCCCCACTGGGATAGAGTGCTGTGATTTCCATTGAATCAGAGTACTGTCACTTGGCTGCCTGTTCTGCCAAATTTCCCAGTCAGTCACATGACCAATTATTGTTACCATGACGAATATAAAAAATTCTAATGCCATGGAACTGGAATAGTTTAGCAGAATATTACAGAATTACATTGTGTCCCATCCAATATGTCCTATATTTTGAAGCAGATTGTCTATCTATATTCTCATACACCACCCCCACCCCTGCATACATATAGTGGGAGAACTAGTATTTTCACAGTAACTGTTTCAAGAGAGGAAACAGTTTGACTGACATGAAAGGCCTTTACACAACGGCAATGTGTCTTTTTCGAGCGATTAATTCACATAATCAATATTTTCTATTCTTGTCATGGGTACTTTCACACAGAACTGAAGTCTTGTCACTGTGTCAAACAGACAGATTAATCCAACTTTGCACACTTTGACTTCAGCGCTGTGCTGTAAATCTGGCTCACCCTGTGGACTTAAAGAAAGCTATTCAGAGTGGGAGGATGAGATAAGGCAGGGGGTGGGGGGGCTGAGCTGGAGGGTCTTAGCTCGAGGATCAGATTCAGAGCTCTGTGGAGGCACTCCAACCTGCAGGTGCCTTTCGACAGACCGTGATAAAATGCTCTCCTGTTTTTATTTCATTTAAGTATAATTTCATCTTTCATATTTCTCTGACAGGAAGGGGGGGTGAAACACTGCCTGATTGAATATGAATTTTACATGATGCTTCGAAATACATTTCCTCTCCTACTGATACTCGAGCTGTTCTTTAACGTCCTGTGAATGCTAGAATGAATTAATACATTTGAAATGATTTCTGAGCATGCAGGCCAAGATCGGAGCAGAGTCAGAGTTAGGGCGCTGTTTTTAAATTCAAATGTAGCGTAGTGAGGAGTATTTTTCAGAAATATTATGTGTGGCATGGATTCACATTCATCTCAAACTTGTGTTCATTTCCCTTAAGGGGAGACGTAATAAAAAAAAATAAAAAAAAGTGGCTTAAAAAGTAATTAAAGTAACTTATTTGACATAGTGCACTTAAGGAAAGTTGAACAGGTATTTGAGGAGTCTTTTGTGCTCAGAGGCCCTTTAGCTAGCATGTTTCGGGGTAGATCCAGGCTGGTCTTAATGCTTACCGTAGCCGCCCAGGGGGGCAGAAACACCCACCACACTTCGCCCTGCCTGGCAACCCTGTACTTCACCTGTTTCCTCCTCTCAAGTCTAAAGCCCGAGACACACCAAGCCGATAATCGGCCGTGGGACAGTCTGGCGAGGTCGGTGACTCGAGTCTGTTCGGTGTGTCCAGTGCCGTTGTCAGTCAGGGGGGCCGTCGGCATTCATTTTGGCCGACCTGACATGTTCAGTCGGCGGCAGGGCAGTCGGGACTCACCCGGAAATGGCGAGCGGAATGAGCGTGACTAGAGTCTCTCAAAATCTGACGAAAATCTTTTAAACTGACCTTTGTTGATCTGAAATGAAGACAGATTCAGGAACTACACGGCCTATTTCTCTCTTAAAATGTTTTCAGAAACATGTTTCAGTGAACTATTTTAGTAAAATATGAGATCGTATTCTGAACGGCCGCCATGACAGTCTGGCTTTGAATTTCCAGAGAAAACAAACCCATGTGACTCGTTCGTCCAATCAGCTGCCGGTTTTCATTTCTTGGGCAACAATACAGAGTAGCACCGCCTGCTGCTTTGGAGGCGTATTACTTTTCTCAAGTCGGTGTCGCCTCAGTGTGTTCCGAGGCAGTTTTTTGGACCTCGGGAACCCGACCGATCATTCCGACTGGCTTTTCTGTCGACGGTTGGTGTGTCTCGGCTATAAGACAAGGGATCGTTTTCAAATTAGCCTCTTTTTTTTTTCCTGAAAAGCACAATTTTGGCCCGACAGCGACAATGATATTCATTGTTCATCTCTGCCTATTCAGGAATCCAGTGCACCACAGTATAACTCAACCTGTATTTCTCTTTCTGGGAAGCAATTGAGACTTGTAATCTGTGAGCCTCAACAGCTTGAGTCAGAAACAGAAGCACACAGGCAGCCACTGTGTGAGCGATGACTCTATCTTTCCTGTGTCCTCAAAATCCTCTGATCCTGTGAGGCTCTGCTCTGTCTACATCTTATATCTACAATCGGGAGCGCAGCGGAAAAGGTCAGTGCCGCCTCGCTAACGGCCGGCTATAGCCAAGGATAGATTCTCTCCAGAGGCCTTTGTGCTGATGGCCCGTTTGCGTCGTCAGCTTGCTGCGTGTCACACTCTCCGCTTTGTTCTGGGCCTACCTGGGGGAAGGGCCTCCTTTCAGGTTAATTGCACAGTGGAAAAGTATTTCCCTGCAAGAAATGTCTGGGCTTTAGTAATCATCACTTATTACTAACACACCAGTTTCATTATACACTGAGTCCTTGCCAAGATTAGCTTTGCCTGCTGGAATAAAAATAGGAAATTAGCTCATATGCAGTGTGATATCAGTGTTTTGAGGAAAATATCGCTTTGTTTCCCTTCTGCGTCTCAAATTGATTGACTCAAGCAAATACTGGGTTTTAAAACAAGCTAACGCGACTGTTAAATTGTATCAGACAGTCAGCAAACATTGCCCAGAAGACACTTTCCTCACTCCACGTCCCTATTTTCAAATCAGTCATAATCAATAATCCTGCCTCAGAGTTAATGTTGATCCTGGGGAGGAGGAGGAGGAAACATTAGCTCCTCAATGAGCGCATTAAAAGCACCTCGGTCAGATTTATGAGTGTAATTTACCGCGGGCACGTCTGCGCTATCAATTTAAAAGACGATGTACAGAACCAACAGGCATTTGCATAATGTGGGCGCACAGCGTTGTGCTGACTGTGGCGATGTGAGGGGGGGAAAGGAGCCGCAGGTCCACACGCATCAGCGCCGATGTACTGACGCAGCAAGAACGTGCGTGCACAGGCGTGACAGGTAAGATTTCGGGATAAGTACTGATCACTGGTAGGACTGAAAGAAATAAAAAGTTTGGATTCCCAGTCATTCATGTCACTCTGTATTAAAGAGTCAGTTCACCCAAATCATACAAAAAAATTCAATCTCCCACCATGAGAATTCAAAGACTGCCACTCTTCTGTCCAAGACACAGCAATATATTTTGGCAATATGTCTGTCTAGTCTGACATAGTGACAAGATCTGTAGTAGATCCTGGCATTAGTCTAACGTAATCAATGTAACATGATTTAATCACAGAACACAGTTGTGGGATATATGCTGTGCAGCTGTGTATCTCTCCTCCTATCTGAAGTCATCAAATTACCAAACAGGGGCAGGTGTAGGAAAAAAAAAAAAGCCTCAGCATGAGCTCTGCACAGTCACAAAGTCATAAGTCCTGAAAGGCAGAACACTAATCACACTGGAACCTAAATGGCTGACAACAGCAGCTGCTCGGTTTCTAATGAGTCATGCCTGCACTGGCCTGATTGGAGAGTTCAATAGTTTCAGGACTGTACAGAGAGCATCCCATTAGGAACAGGTCCAGTTGGAATGCATCTACTGGAAGTAGTGTAAAAGTAGCCATATAAAGGATGAATGTTTGAAATTGTTTATTTCCTACAGCAGAGATCTTGATGATAGGCTCACTGGCCTAAAGATAGTCACTACGGTAGCCATCCACAGATACATTTGATCCTGAGGATTCACTGTGCCACATGTATGTTTAACAGTAAAACATGTGTTATGAAATCATGCCAACAATTATTATTTTATTTTAGTCTTTTTCCGCCTAGCGTGACATGTTCCTTGACATTGACCAATAGGAAGAGAGAGAGCGCTCTCTGGCGCACATATGTTAACATGGCGAAAAAGGAGAGACGCTGTTCTGATAAGAGATAGACATTATTGAACCGAGCCGCACGTCAGGCTACAGCGTAGGGTCCTTGTCTCCACGTACCTACATACGTAGCCATGTCAAAGATTTAACGCAGAAGCATAAATCACGCTTTAGACGCGTTATCCGCCAGAGCTCTGCCCTTTTATCCAAATATGGTCACTTCTGGCTCCAAAATACCAAGATGCAAACTCAAGGCTACAAAACAGCAGTCCACAAACTAATAGATGACGTCATCCATGCTACGTCCATTATGTTTATGGCTTACACGTTGTCCACCGATGACCTGCAGAACGCTGCCATTTCTCCCAGCTCTGTTTGGCAGGCTGCCTCAGTGAAGGAGGTCAGTGGTAACACACGCAGGGCTGGCATGCGGCGGCTGCTCCTTTATCATGAAGCGGCCACAAGCTGTCATCGGTGATAAAGTGGGAAGAAGCTGCTGATGCTCATTCAATAAAAAACTACTTTTCCTGCTTAAAAAAATAGGGTCGACTGCCACTGCCTTGCTGTGTGCTCCAAAATATCACACCATTGAGATGGGCTACATCTGTTACACATAATAGCTTCTTTATGGAAACTGTGTTTAGAGGAGCATTTAGAATATCCTTCCTGAAAGCAAAACGGCCATTCTTCAAAGACCAATCTGTTTCTGTGATTTGATGGAACTTGCTGCTCTAATTGCATCTTCTGTCAGAGATGTGGCCAGAAAATCCATATTGATGAGTGTGTTGATTGTTGTCATTAAGGTTAGCAGGCCTGAGGTCAATACTACAGTCATATACGTGGTGTGCATATACGTGGCAGGGAGTGTCATTTTAACGCTCCCTCTCCAATAAAAGTTATGGATCACATATTAACTTCAATTGATTTTGTTGTTATCTGACAATTACACATCTCTATCATGACATGTTATTGTATCTATAGTGGTGGTCAGATGGTTTAACGTTGGTTGAATGTTTGGTCATTCTGTCAGTGTTTTTCCAGATTCCCATTAAATATGTGGATATTTGGGACTGTCCTCCCCCCTAACCCGGACCATAACTATGTTGTTAACGATTGCTTCTTCACCTTCGAACTTAAAGTGCTCATATTATGGTTTCTGGATTTTTCCCTTTCCTTTATTCTGTTATATATCTTTGTTGTGCACATTATAGGTTTACAAAGTGAAAAAGCCCAAAGTCCCCCCCAAAGGGACTTACCATCTCCAACAGAAAACACTGTTCACAAACTGCTCCAAACAGCTCTATTGTAGTCCAGCCTTTACTTCAGAGACAAACGTGGTCACTTTGTAACACACGTTATAATGCTCGCCTAGCTGCTAGCGTGGCACGCCCTCATACTCTGCTTCTGACTGGCTAGTAGTCCTTACCTAGGTACTGTCAGGGCACGCCCTCATACTCTACTTCTGACTGGCTAGTAGTCCTTACCTAGGTACTGTCAGGGCACGCCCTCATACTCTGCTTCTGACTGGCTAGTAGTCCTTACCTAGGTACTGTCAGGGCACGCCCTCATACTCTGCTTCTGACTGGCTAGTAGTCCTTACCTAGGTACTGTCAGGGCACGCCCTCATGCTCTGCTTCTGACTGGCTAGTAGTCCTTACCTAGGTATTGTCAGGGCACACCCTCATACTCTGCTTCTGACTGGCTAGTAGTCCTTACCTAGGTACAGTCAGGGCACGCCCTCATACTCTGCTTCTGACTGGCTAGTAGTCCTTACCTAGGTACTGCACATGTGCGACTCCCAACAAAGATGGAACACAAGTGAGATGCCTCACTCTGTAGCTAAAACAGAGAGATCAACACACTGGGTAAAAAGAGGAGCTGCAGCAATGTGCAGTACAACAAAAATATGGCATTTTTTGAAAATTAAACCATGTAAACCTATTCTGATATAACCTCTAAACACAATTATGAACCTTAAAATGAGCATAATATGAGCACTTTAAAGTAAGCTCCGTTTCTCACCAGCACAATGTTTATCTAGTGAGTTGGAATAAATAAATTATCAGACAGAATACATTTTTTCTTGATGTTGACTGGCGCTTTGTAGACGCAATCCTTTGACACAGCAGAACGTTTGAGTATTTCCTACACTTTGAACACTTTTGTCTTGTTTTATAGTTTAAGGAAGCAAGGGGTGGTCCAAAGGGACTGCTTTGCCTCAGGATTCTTTTAATTACATCCAGATCTGTGTAATTAGTCTCACTGATTTCCTCTCATACAGAGATCAAGAGTTTCTTTAAGTCCTTTTTTATGTTTGATGGAAAACATTAGATTTTGTAAGACTTGATGCCATATTGATGAAGTCTTGAGTTCAAAGCTTTTTTTTTATTCATTTAAGGCAAATTAATCATCTAAGATTTGTCAGAAGCTAAGTATGAGTTCCCTCTGACTTGTATGCTCTTTGACTTATTATCAAACTAAGAGTTGTGTCCTGTCAACCCGTTCTCACTCCCAACTCGTAAAATATGGACGCATAGTCATTGGCGTAGGACGCAAACGCTCCGGGCAGAGCAGCAGCTCCGCGGTGCGTGAAGATGGCATAGTATTAAGAGCGACAACGGTAGCGAGTAGTATTAAAGCCCGAAATTCTGTGTGGGAAGGTTGGTTGGGGGGGTGGATGGGTCACACAACACAGGACTTTCAACCCGGAGACCCGGGTTCGTCTCCTGCATCTCACAGAAACGTTCATTTTATAACCCCACCCACCATCTTTTCCTAAACCCAACTGTCCCGTTCTTGTCCCACGTGTCACCTAAACGCAACTTTTATAAGCCCAACCACGACTGTTCCCTAAGCCTAACTGCGTCAAAAGAGACGACAATAGTCCCAACCAAGCACGTTTAGATCTGACGCTAAAGGAGACTTTTTGCGCCAATAACAACGCCAAAGGCACCTGGCCAATCCGTATTTTACGCGATGGGAGTGAGAATGTGTTGGTCCTGTGTGCCTGTATCATAATTATCTACCAATAAGAAACAAGTGAAACAAACTGAACAGACAAAACAAACGGTTCCACCTTCACACATCCAACTCAAGCTATAAAACCTTTTTTTTTGGCCATAATGTTGACGGACAGGGACTTTCTGAGAGGCTAAAAAGCTACAACGAGCGAAAAAGTTTAAAGACAAATACATATCTTTCTGCCTTGGTCTATTTGATTTGAAGTTGTGTGCTACCAAGTCAGTATTCAACTTATTTGTGTCTCATTCTCCTGAATAATTATGACAATGTCCATGGAGAAAACCAGGGAGGCTGAAAAACACCATCTTTAAAATGATTAATTTTTTCATATTATACACTGCATAACAGTGGGCGGCCTCACAACACCCCGTCCCACCCCCGCTCAGTTTAAAAGCTCTCATCATACGTAATTATGAAGGCATGAAATCCAAACTAAAGGGAAATGTCCCATGGGAGAGGGCACAGCTCGGTTAATAGGATTCTCTCTCCAACAAGATTAGAGTTATCAATTTGCCCGGTGTCACATTAATGAATCCTCACCAGCCCAACCCCTGATAAACCAGAGCGGGGTCCGCTGCCTGGCTGAGATAATCAGAGTGTGGATCATAACGGTCTGCAGTATCAGACTCACTGCATTGTACTGATACTGACACATTTATTGAGACCGTCCATTAAAACCCTGGTAGGACCTCACCACTGAATACATTTAACGAGATACGATTGTAACAGGTGGATTTTAAGATTTCGTCCATTGAAATCAAAAGCAGGATCAGCGATTCCCCCAGTATTTATTTCTCTCCCCAAAAAACAACAGACACAGTGTAGTTTACCAGCTGGTAGTATGCAGCTAAAGACACAGAGTAACGTTAGCTTACCTGTAGCCTGCAGCTGCCCTTTGCTGGACTCCATAGCCACTGCCGTTGTCAGAGATAACGGAGAAACAATCCTTCTGCTTCCCTGAAGTCACTGGTGTGGCAACATTTTGACTTCCCCGTGAGTGAGTTTTGGGGTGTATCCCAAGTCTCTTATTTGAAATCTCCTCGCTTGAAAGTCGTCTTCTAAGGCCGTCTCAAAGCCGAGGGGCAAGGATGGAGGATGGATCTCTGGGGAGCTGTGAGCAAGGAAACAACGAGAGCAGCCTTCCTTAAGACGCAAGGAAGGAAAGCAAGTGAAGGAAATGTGGAAACCCATGGAAACTAACAACGAAGGTAAAGCATGTGGGCTCCGACAGGACTCCATGGTGCGTTCATTTGCATCTCGGTAAACTAATGGTGCATTCAATTGCACAAACTCAAACTGCTGTTGTAAAGTAACTTTGTGCCATCCAGTGGCTGTTATTGTGGGATTGCCATCACTGCTGCAAAGAAAATGTTTAAATCGAAAATGTTATCAAATTGTGACCTTGAAATCGAAAATCAAATTAAATCGTGGATTTGGAGAATCATGACACCACTATAATCTACTGCAATTGCTCATACCTGTGCACATTTGACTACAAAGGAAACAATTAAATGCTTGACTTACAAGGGGCAAAAGATAAAAGCATATCAAATGGATACAATGTGTGATAAGCTGAAATTAGATATCATTTTGAATCACTGCACTGTCATTTTTTTTGTTATTGCTGCTCTTTTCGAGTCTTGTTGAGTCATATATAATTAAAAAGTTCAGATTTCCGAACCCTAATTTTTGACGCTGCATAGAGGTTTAGATCAGAACCAATTGGGAAGTGATGTTATAGTCAACGTTTCTTGAAATGTAAAAAATGGATGCATAGGCAAAGTGTTTCAGGGGCAGAAGGTGGAAGCCATAAAGATGCCCCCTTTGTCTATAGTAGACCTGTTTATGTTGTTCCCATCCACTTAATGCATTTCAACCCAGCTTGAAATGTAAGTTCTGACTTCAGCCAAGAACAATACCCTGACAGCGTCCATTATTTTCATCACAAATACTCTCATGTTTTATGTAATACATTTTACATTTTCTTTTGTAATTCAAAGCCACTGTCAGGCTGTTTGATGTGTGAACAAATGGATGTTTTGTGGGCTTTGATCCTGCTTGTGATAATACTGCTTTTAACCTCGATCAATTGTAAATATGAGTCTTTTCAATTTGCATTTTCAAATTATCTATAAGTGCACAGTTTTGTCTGCAAAGGGCACCCAGGGTTCATAATGCAGACACACAGAAATGACACTGCTGCCCACGACATGTTTGATTAAAGCAAAGATGGAATTGGAAGGGATATGTGTGATCAGAGAAGCAGCTTTCAATTGACATCTTATAGCAGAAGCAAACCTGATATAACCTCACAATTATGACTTTCTGTGTAACGCCCTCACAAAAGTATGGCTTTTTATTAGCATAGCTATAATGAAGATTGACTGTGTCGTTCTCTTTATTGTTCTCTTTCTTTTTTTGGCAATAGATCAGAACAGAAAAAGCAGCCTGGTGACTGGCTTACTCAAATGATGAGTGTCTTTTCACAAACACAAGTCAGTTTTCACTCTCCTCCTTTCCTTTATTTATCGCTCCCTCTAAGCCACACTCCTCGGCTCCTTTTTTGTATATTTCCCCGCTTCCTTAGGGGCTTTGCATTTAGCAAATCATGACACCAGCCAGCCAGGTTTGATCCTACATGATACTGATATCAATATCTTCATCAAGTCTGGGCAAGAAAAAAAATAAGCCAAATACTTAAAATATGTAGGTATTTCTTCTCAAACGTACTGTATGTGGGAAATAACCATTGTAGATTGTAGCTCATTTCATTAGTGAGTATGATGAAGTCTGAGGGATTTTAGATAATTACCTGAGAGACAGAAGATCAAAGTGTCATATTATCGAAGGAACATGTTTTCCTGACAAATGGTTAGGGGATAACACCGGGGCAGTTACGACACATCAAAGTGTATTGTGAAGTACATTCACATGACTTGTGATTTCACGAATGCATAACTCAGTCAGTCTCCTGTCATGAAAACAAGGCTGTTGATATGTCTTTCTCTTTGTACTACATGTGTAATTCTTGCCTAACTCAGTATGTATTTTTCTTCTTTCTTCTTTTGAGCAGAGATGCTCAGGAACGCAAAATGAATTTCAGTGTTAACTGTTGTCCTTTCTGTTGACTTGATGAGACTGTATATAAGAAAAGCTATTTCTCTACGTGTTACACAAAGTAAAGAATCCAATTCATCACAACGCCGACTCTGTAATCATTCTTGAAGAATGTTGGACCTCTACGTGCAGGATGACATACAAAAAGATTCATACAGTATGACCTTTTCCTGATCTACCCACTATACCACTATGCTTAGGTAAGGTTTGGAAATCACTTATTTCTAGTTATTTGCTATTTGTTATGAAAAAAGAAAATGGACCTTGGTTTCCCTTAAGTGGGTACGTCTCAGGTCATTAAATTGCATCCATGGTTCCTTCACTTGCTCGCGTCTTAGCCCGGGAAATCATGGGAGGTGAGAAGAAAGGGATGTGACGTCCTTTCCTCTGAAGCATCACGTGAATTCGTCAGCAGTATTGGCGGAGTTAGCGACGGCTTTCGGCTGCGCGGCTTCCAGGAAGGCTGTTCATGTGTATCCTCGCTCATAGCTCCTCGGAGATCCCTCCTCCCTCCTCGCTCATAGCTCCTCAGAGATCCCTACTCCATCGTCGCTCCTCGGGGCAGGAATAAGAGCTTTGAGACGGCCTTTAAAAGGCAGACCAGAACGACTTCCGGTTCAAACGAGGAGCTATCAAATAAGACCGATCCACCCAATGGCACACTCTTGGTCAAGTCATCCATCCGCCCACCCCACCTTCCTTTCTACAAGGTTCTGTGGCTTCATACCAAAGTCACAGTATTTGTGACTTTGTTCCTGACAGATAAGAGTCCTAATTCATATACACAGACATAAACACAAGCCGTTAGGCCTTTGAACAAACAACCAATGCTTTCATTTTTCTCTTGGGGTGATCGTGTCGAGTTTTCCAAGACATTGACCAGAAAAGTGCTAATATGCTGCCCTACAAAGGAAAAATACCGTAACTCGCTAGAGTGAGGAACTAAGAAAAAGTTTTTTAGTTGTCCAGCCAAATGAATTATAGGTAGGACACTGGAAATCTGGCAATGATATGTTTTAGTAATGAAATGTATCTACATATAAAATCTTGAACTCCAAACAAAGAGCGGTAGTTGGTGTTACGGTGTTCTGCCTTGGTTTCTCCTGGGCTTTTGGAAGTTACTGTTAAAATAGTCTCGCTTTGCCAGACCATCCACACGCTGCGGAGCGGAGGAGGGTCAGGCTAGTCCACGCAGCCTTCCGTGATGGGAGAAAAACGTGCTCTGGTTTATTGGCATTTCGTTAAACCAATCACAATCGTCACGGGTGGTGCTAAGCTCCGCACGGAGCCGCTGTAAAATAGTTGTGCGAAAGAAAACTCAGATTGGACAGATAGTCTAGCTAGCGGTCTGGATTTACCCTGCAGAGATCTGAGGAGCAGTTAACCATAGTCCTCACAAATCCACCGAAGTTTAAAATTACACCACAAAGGAAGCGTAAGGAAACGGACATCAGAGAAAAAAAATGCATCCGGCCGAATTTTCTGCAGCAACGGAGCAATCCCAGAAGTGGAACATCAAGGATATAGACTACTGTCAAGACAACCCTTTTATTTTCTCGGAAAAACAACAAAATTGACTTAACATACTCATCCACATGATAAAGGATGTCTTGAATGTCCCAAAAATATCATTAACTCATTTTCGACCAAAAATGAAGTTACCGCCTTGTGCCTCTGCAGACCAGTATGCTTAATTTCTAGCAGAGATGTCGTCTTTTTCCTGTCTTAGTTAGTGACATGTATGTTCTTCTTACACATCATATTGGAAGTGATGAGCCAGAAATGGAACAGGCTATTTCCACTGGTTAGTGTCAGCTCTGTACAGACATAATGGTTCCCACATTTAGCTGCAACCCACAGTCACTGCAGTGGACTCTGAGTAGCAGTCACCGAAGATAACCTCCTGACTTAGCAGCAGGAGTGGGCTTGGAACAAAGATCATATCTTTTAATTAAACTTTCACTTAGTCGAGAGAGAGAGAGAGAGAGAGAGAGAGAGAGAGATGGAGAGAGATGGAGAGAGAGAGGGAAAGAAAACACCTACAGTAAGGTCTTCATTCTGCACCCGTCCTTGGTATTTTATATCTTGAGGAATTTTATGGTTGGCCAAACCTGTAGAATTTACATTGTGTTGGCAGATTTAGAGCTGCTGGAGTGTTTCACAGTGTCTCATAACATTACCAAGCATTTGCCGAGAAGCTCCCGAGCAAATGAAAATACTTTTACAAGACAGTGCACCCCTGTTTCTTTTCTTTATCACATTTGACAAGTTGTCAAATGAGAAAAGTAAAAGTCCAGCTATAAGTTTTCTGAAATGCCATTTACATTTTGTCTGATATGATATGTATTTTGTCTGATATGTGCCGGGTTGCTTTTGTCAAAGTGGTTCTTGTTTGCAACATACTGGAGTCCTAACTCTTTGGAGTTGTACTACCTGTGTTCCTGCTATTTCTTTAGGCTTTGTTTTGATGTTTCACAACTTAATACCCACAGTGTGCATGATGTTCAAACTTTAAAGTGCTGTTAATCCCTGCAAACCCTCCTCCGTCATTTGAAGCTCTTCAGTATAATTCTGTCCGACAGCCAAGAAGACACGCTTTGACAATAATGAAGTGTAAGTACAGCAGAGTGTTTCCTCTGGACTGCTCTGCTCCTCATTCTCCACTTCCAGCAACTCCATTAATCATAGGCAATTAGACAAGGACTTTCTCGCCTTTCTTATTTATTTCTTCACAGTGAACAGCAGTGTTCACCTTCACAAAATGGGACTGGCTAAATGTAATGCATGTATTTCTAGTAAACAACCTTAAACAGGAGAAAATGTATGCTGTATTACATGGGATAACATGCCAACAATGCTGATGTCAGTCTGTCTATTTGTCTCTTTGGGCCAGAACAACATCAGCTACACACCACATATTCATGGTCTTCCGAGGAGGATCCCTGATCATATTGACCTTTTGGCCAGCAACACCAATTTTTCTTTCCTTTTTCCTTCACAGCAATGTGGAGTTAAGTCTGGCTACACCACAGATGCATTCTGGGATAGGAGGAAAAAAATTTAAACCAATCATAGTCGCCTTGGGCGGCGCTACTCTCCGAACACAGCGACGGTGCCTCTGCAAAAGGGCAGGAAGAAACTTGTTTTGGCATAACATTTGCACGCTGCAAAAGAAAACGCCACATACAATATTAAATGAAGTTTACTGTTCACACAATACAATAACTTGAGCTACTTAATTTAGCTGGATACAGGGTTAAACCTCATGTGCTCCCATGTATCGCAGTGTGTATTTTGTCCACAGTAAATCCCCCAAAAACATCCCAGTTAGGTAGTAAATGCCATAAACGTATTCTTTGTAAATCTTTATAACAATCCCTAACAGAACCAAGCAGGCCTGCCTTGTTGCACGATCAAAATTTTCTTCAAAACTTGCCATTTTCAGCATATCAAAATGGAATTTTATAAATAACTTTAAGCTCTCCAGAGGAAGACCCTTTCCCTCTTTTGTCACTCAAGGTCTGTATCAAATTCCATTGCAGTCTATCCAACAGTTGAGACAATCCAGTCATAACAATTAATATCAGCAGCTGGTGGTGGAAGAGGAGAGATCATCTTCACTATAATCAATTGTACCAATGTCTGTACCAAACAATTTCTTCCATAGTTGCCAAGACATTTTGCACTGGATCAAAGTTGTGCACCAACTGACTGTCTGACAGTGAAAACACACTGGACGCGGAAGCGCCACGAAGCGCCACGGAGCGCCGTGAAGCAGAGCTATTTTATATTTTGGCGCCCATGTTATCCAGTCTGTCTGTTCATACCGGCTGCGATCAGGCGCAGAGCGTCTGCGTCGGTCCGTGCGCTGCAGTGATCGTTTCGGCGTCTCACTGTTTCTTCCGCCACTGCCTTCACGGCGCTTCGCCAGAGGTGTGTTCCCATAGTGACACTGTCATTCTTAGAGCCACAAGGCTAAAAAGCATGTGTAATCCCACATTTTGGCAGAAAATTAACAACTTGCTCAATCAGTTTATTAATGGTGGAATTTTCTTTTAAGTCTAGCTTAGAGCAGCAGCAGCACATATTTCACTCACACACGACGCTATGTAAGCTATAAAAAGAACACCTCTGTTTGTTTTACAGTTGCTGCACTCGTAGCCGATCAACGTCGAAAATCACTATCTCCTCCTCCCGTCTGAGGATAAACTCTGCTGACAAGCGTGACCACAATTAAGAGGCAGTTGTGTCCCAGCTGATTGTGCCAAATAAGCAGATATGGAAAACAGTTGGACACACTGCACCGCTGTGTCTTCAGTCTAGGTGTTTTTCAAACTGTACTCAGTCATTAGTATTCCTGCCTTGCTCAGTGCTCATGTCTGGTGGGAGGCCTGAAATTAGATTGCCCTGTCTTCCAGAGTGGGCTTACTGCAAATTTACCAAGAAACCATTAAATACAGATCGTAATGTAAGTCGCTGGAAATCAGGGGGTTTTGTGGAAAATTCAGTTTTTGGCTGCCAGGTCTGAAAATGCCATTAAAATGGCTTGTGGGAAAGCCAGCAGCTGCTCAGCATTTCTTAGTGAGAACTGATGCTAACTTTACTTCCTGAAGATCCTCAGGAGGAACCACCGTACCTAAAAAAAAATGCTAGTGTCTTTCTAATGCTGGCTCCATAAAGAGCAGAATATAATTGGCTGCCCTCTCCCCTCCTTTGGAAGATCTTTACAGTTCCCGCTGCCTCAAAAAAGAAAGATCCATCTCACCCCGGACACTCTCAGTTTGAACTACTGCCCTCGAACAGACATTTCGGGACAATTAAAACACAAACAAACAGACTCAGAAGCAGTTTATATCCGAAAGCCATAACTGCACTTAATGCTACTTGAGTATTAAAGGGTAACTACTGTTTTTTCCAACCTGGACCCCATGTTTTTGTGTGTAAGTGACTGAACAACAATCTTTGAAATTGGTGCAGTATTAAGCGTGAACGCTGTAACCAGCAGCCAGAGACCGGGCTGCAATGTAACCCTATGGGGCAAATGTGCGTCAATTTGGTCCACTAAAAGTGGCAAAACCAGCACTTTTCTGAACGTAAATACAAGCTGGACAACTACGCTATTAGCTTACATTGTAGCTTGTTTCGCCGCTGTCGACTGCAGCGATCTCGCCAGGTTGAAAAAAACGGTAGTTAGCCTTTAATGTATGTGTGCTATGTTTGTGTTTTTGAGTCTTTCCTTTTTTTCACAATCTTCTGGCTCTTTTTTATATATTTTATAGTGACACATTGATGGCGGAAGAATTTTAGCGCTGTTTGACTGTGGACCGAAGAGTGGGGACGTCTTCATTCGATAGTTACATAGCTGATATACTTACTTGCTTTTTTTACATTTATTTATTCACCCGTTTTGCACTTTTGCTGATGTTTTTCACTGATAGGACTGCATCCAATTTCGTTGTACATGCACGATGGCAATAAAGACTATTCTATTCTCTCCAATTATCCTTCCCGTTATTTAGAAGACAAGACCACGGCTGAAATGTGACTCTCCGGCTTTTAAGTATCTGGTTCAAATTCGATTTGGACTATTATGGAGCACTAAACAACAACACAGTCTGGTTAAAGCAGCAAGTGGTGAATGGATAATTCGTTACAAGCAAGGCAGGCGGTAGCTAGGGGAAACATGCGTCTTGGCCACCCAATCAAAAGTTCAGAAAATGTGTTCATCCAATGAAAAAATATAGCACAGAAAATACCAATGGCGGTTATTACTTCTGATAGGTGTGTAAAACTGTAACATAATCCATTCAAATATTAAATAAAAATGACAAATACTCAATGTAGAAAAACTGTGAGTGACTGCTTTGTGGATTTATTTGTCTATATAAGACAAGGCCACAGCAGCAATGCAGCCGGCTGGCAGACAGACTGTGTTTCCCTCGCTCGCAGCCAACATTGATCTCTGTCAGAGCCGAAGAAACTATCATTGTTTCTGAGAGAGGCAGTCCATTTCTTTTTTTGAAGCCATTCACGTCCTTGAGAGCACAGAGGGCAGATTTAAAAGGCAACCTATAAACTCACAGAAGATTGAACTGTGTGTTGGAGTATGTGGTCAAAATAGAGAGGAAATCAGCCATTGTTTTTTTCCATTGAAAGGTTGTACTTTACCCAGCCAAGGTCTCTGGGAAACCAAACTGATAGTGTGATAGGAGGTTTGCTGTTGGGAAATAAAAATGGTGTGAACTCCAGTTCGTCAGGTAAATCATCTCATCTTTATTTCATCTTTATGATAGTAGAAAAACAGATTCATATACATTAAAAATGGAACGGACAAAACCTGTTTTTACTCGCAATAAAATGAGAATGTAAAACTTTTGTATTTAAAGCTTAAATATTGTTTTTCAAACAGAATCCAAATACTCATATTAATATATGTTTGTTCGGCAGTTGAGTTCAAATATCAACAATCTTTGTGCAGAATCACTTACTGCACCTTTAAGGTGCTCGACCACAGGAACTTTCCCCGGAAACTAGGAACCTTCTAAGGAACTCATTGCTTTTTAGACAGCAGGGACCAGGGTCTGATGATGCGTTTTCCCTTCCCCCCCCCCCCCCCTTGTAGCCTTCCAGGTCAAGACCCCCTTTTCTCACAAAAACACACACACAAATATTGGGTTTTGCGCGGGTCACCACAAACCCTTCTAGCTAGCATTAGCTAGCGGCTACCTAACGTTGACGTTAACTAGCGCTAGCTGATACTAGCGATTTCTAGTCAGCAACATATTTTGGCCTTCTTTTAATAAAAATAACCTGTAGTAGTACACACTCGTATGTGTATTATTTTGATTACAATGTGTGGAATTACTTTACGTTGCCTATTTATGTCTATTTATTTCTATTTCTCACCGTTAATCACCGGCGTCTGTACAGCATCATCAGGAGGTCGCCATCGTTGTTTATGTGTGTGTGGACACCCGCGGACGGACGCTGGCTGCCTGCCCGCGGACAGACGCTACCTGCCCGCAGACGGACACTGCCTGCCGGCCGGTGGTCTACATGATTTCCCGGTAGATGTTTTGGTTCCACTCCGCCGCTGGGTTAAGGAAAGGATAATGGGGAAAGCAAACGTAATTCGCGGGAAACAAGCCCATGTCTCTGGGGGACGCCAACAACGGACGGTTGGGTTAAGAAAAACAACAACGGGAAAAGATCTCCGGTCAGCTTGAAAGTCCTGTGTTTTCCCCTCACACCAATTGCCAGAGTGATAGAGAAATGTCTCTGCCAATTGCTATTTGGCAAGTGGGCGGAGTCAAACGTTTAGCTCCACCCACATTGAGCCACTCCTCGATCTGCGTACTGCAGTCAGGGCTTACTCGTCAAAACTGTAACTGGGAGTACAACCATCTGGTACCAGTTCGCGGGGAGTAAGTTAGGGGTTTGACTGCCGTTCCAGGGCGCTTTCACCGGTAGAAGGTCGTGAAAACACGAGTTACGGGTTGCCTGGAACGCAGCATAAATAAAGATCTGGGGACTGTATTTCTTAAAAAGCCCCTTATCGTGGGTGTAGTACTTTCTGAAAGTACAGGAACCTTTAGGTTGGGGTTTGCAGGTATGGCCGTCACTGATTGGTCGAACACACAGCGTGTTGATGTTTCAACTGGCCAACCATTTTATTTATAAAGCAAGGAAGTACTCCCATATCCATTTATGACCATTTTAGGATAAGGGGAGAACATTTCTCTTTGTTTTGTAACATTAAACGTAAAGTTAGGCTTCTCTGCCGGCTTCCCGACTCATTTAAAAAAAGACAGATAGAAAAAGAGAGAGTATTAAAGCGCCCATATTATGCTCATTTTCAGGTTCATAACTGTATTTTAAGATTGTACCAGAATAGGTTTACATGGTTTAATTTTCAAAAAACACCATATTTTTGTTGTACTGCACAGCTCTCTCTCACTGCTGCAGATCCTCTTTTCACCTGGTTTCTGTTTTAGCTACAGAGTGAGACCTCTTTTCTTCTTCTTCTGTACTATCTTTGATTGCACTCGCACATGCTCAGTAGCTCAGATGTAGATCATGTCAGCTAGCTAACTCTAGAGACAGTAAAAGAAAGCCTGTTTCTCCAACTTTGGTCAGTTACAAGGCAGGATCAGCTGGGAGACTTCTAAATGAGGGTGCACATGTAAGTAGTTCTTTTGTAGATTATGGTGAACTTGTGTGTGTTGTAGCAGTGCTTTGCTATTGAGAACGACATAGCATTAGCGTTAGCATGCTAACGAGCTAACAGTTGTGGTTAGCCAGCTCATTTCGGACTGTGACGTCACAGTCAAAGCAGATTTTGATCAGCTCACCAGGAGACTGAAAGCAGGACACATTCAGAAACCATATCTCACTCAAAACAGCATGGATGGATTTTTTTCCAAGTTTGTATGTGTGTGGAAGCACCAGAGACACAAAAGAACACCCCAAATCCCAGAAAAAGTGATTTTTTCATAATATGGGCACTTTAAAATATTATTTTCTGATGGTTTCTCAGCGGTTACGTTCTAAATCACAGTGAGACTGAGATATAATACTGAGATTGAAGGCAATGTTTTTTTTAATCAACTATCGACTATATGTTTTTTTCTGGGCCATCCACTGCAGAGGATCATCTGTTAAAGAGTTCAAGCTGCCTCTGACCCTCAGGCTGTACTCAGATAATGTGCTGTCACACTGCGTATTGCTCTGGTAAAAAGTCAGAGTGCACCTCGAGAAAAAAAGCAAAGAAAAAAAACAACCCCAGAGAGAGACATACGACAAGTTCTCATGGAGGCCTGACCACATGACACAGAAGTTGTATCTAAATCAAAAAGCAAGCGTGTCCTGCTGACATTTCAGCAACAATAAGCCCAGGGAAAACTCACTGTCAAACGTCTCTTCATTGCTGAAAGATGTGACGGTTTATTGCAGCAAAGACATGTCCCTTGCAGACTGGCTGTGAGATACCTCAAAACAATAGCCGGCAATCTGCAAGGCCATGACTTATCACATTTAATTAGAACGCATCACAACCACAAATTAGTAATTTGATTGTTTCAGATGGGAATGTTTAGGAGGGAGAAGAGGGGCTGCTGCTCCGCATCTGAATGACATTCAAAGGAAATGTCAGCAGAGTTAATAATAAGTCAGTCCTTCCAGAGCTTTTTTTTGTGATTGTTGCAGGCAAAAACCCTTGATTATGCGGCACGTTTTCTTAAAAAATGCAATGGAATATGCGGGATATTTATGCAATTTTATGCGATGAAATTGCGGGAACTTGCAAAAACTGCGTTTTGATGAAAAAGAGAAAAAAAGTGATTCCCCCCAAAACCCTGTTTTTCGATGATGTTCACGTCGCGTAATCACGTCACTTCATAACATTCCCATGGTAACAGGGGAAAATGGCTGCTCTTGTGTGAAGTAAATGCAACATTTTTCAACTTTCTGCTAAGATATGTGACTTTTTTGCAACGAAAATGCAGGGATTATGAAATCATGCAAGCCCTGCATATTTTGTGCGGAAATCGGCAATTTATGCAGCGAAAGTGCGGCGTATTTAAAAAAATTCGGCCCTAAATATGCGGACTTTGGCTGATTATGCATTGAATTATGTGATCGCATAATCGCGTTGTTCTGGAGGGACTGATAAGTTTGAGTAGTTATTTAGTGTCAAGTCTCTTTAAATACACTGGGGACCTAGCCTGGAAATCCAGACCCAAATCCGAAAGATTAAGGGTCTGGCTATGAGTAATGAAAATGGCCCAACTCGAGGGGCGGCACCAAGCATGCATTTGTAAATATTAGGGGGCGGCTGTGGCTAAGTGGTCGCCTGCCAATCGGAAGGTTGGTGGTTCGATCCCTAGCCCTGCAGTTCCATGCCGAAGTGAGACACTGAACCCCGAGTTGCCCCCGATGCTGCGCCATTGGAGTGTAAATGTGTGTGAATGTTTATCTGGCACCTTGTACGGCAGCCTCGGCCACAGTGTGTGAATGGTGAGTGGTTCCTGTACTATGTTAAAGCGCTTTGAGTAGTCGTTAAGACTAGAAAAGCGCTATATAAAAACTTTACATTTAAATATCACTGCACGCAATTACATAACACTACGACCTATGTTTACTGACTGATTCCGGACTTTGACGTCGCAGCTATCATTCATACATGATGGAGAATTGGCAAGCAGCAATTGTTTTATCCATGTCTTTATCTTGCCCGGCGTAAAAGTGTTTTTCCAAAAGTGGTGGGCAAACGTGCTAGTATGTTCTTTGCTAAATCTTTACAATCATTCCTTGAAAGGACCAAGCAGGCCCGCCTTGTTGCATGATCTAAATTTTCTTCTAAAGTAGCCATTTTCAGCGTGTAGCTTGCAAGCTCGAAGTTTGTTGTTGTTAACTGTAACAAATACGTTTTGAGAACGGTAACACACACGGTCTCACAGCAGTTTGTGTAACGGTCACGTTATTTTTAATCTATTGATACGTGTTCACGGGGGCGTTTTTGTCGTTTGTTTCGTGGTGGCCAGCACGAAATGGTCTATACGGAGATTAACGGGGAAAGCAAACGCCACACCCTGGGGGACGGCCGCAGGGGACTAACGGGGAATAACGGGGAATAACGGGGAATAACGGGATGGCGGAGGTTGGGTTTAGGAAAAAGAACACGGGGAAAGGACGCCTCACACGGCGGGACACAGCGGCAGGGAACACGCGACAATAACGGGATGGTTAACGGGGAAAGAAAACGCCACACGCGGGACGCGATCCCCGGCCTCCGGGGTGAAAGTCCGGAATTGTTTGACCCATCCACCACCCCAACCAACCTCCTTACGCGGATTTTCGGCATTTAATACTACTCGATACCGTAGACGTGCTGTGACCACGACATATGCTTCCCATTTAAATACATTAGTTTGAATACATTTTCGTCCTGGCCCCCACGAAACAAACGACAAAAACATCCCCGTGAACACGTATCAATAGAATAAAATAACGTGACCATTACACGTACTGCCATGAGACTGGGTTGTTGTTCAGGCTTTATACTGGTAATATACTTTTGCTTGGATCAGACTAACCAGAAAGACGAAATGACTGTAGTGGGACTGTAGTGTGACAGTAGCAGTAGAGAGGTAGCAGAAGTTAAGCAGAGATTCTCACAAGTCTCTGAGCAAGAGTCCAAGTCAAGTCTCAAGTCTCTTGTGGTTATAATAAGTGTTGCATCACGTACAGCGACCTATCCAGGCTGCTTACAACACTGCATAGCTATATATATATAAGGAATTCAAAGCATGTAATGTGTTATTATGACTCCTTTATCTATCAGCATACATTATCAGCTTTGATTTTGGTATATAATCAGTGTAAACAGACTATTGCAACATGACAAAAACACCAAGAATGCTTTACTTTTAAGTTAATATCTGTATTTTGCCTTGTAGCTTGAACATACAGTACAGTACAGACCAAAAATTTAGGTTCTGAAGAAAAAGGACTCCCTTGTCTGTTGATGAATTATAATGAAAGGCCTTTGCTCCTATTGTGCTGTCTCTGTGAGGCCATAAGACCAAATATAGAAAATGTTATAACTCACAACACTAAAATTGACATACTCCTATTTAGTGCAAAACTGCAAAACATCACGGTGTAGCTAAATGCAAAACACTATTGCTACCAAATGAAATTTTTAACACACTACAGTGCACTTCCTTATGATAGAGAATCCTCAATTATTTTTTATTTACTTAGTGGCAGATCCATGTAATGTGCACTGTCTATGCAACTAATCATATGCAGACATGCAGACAAATGCAGACAACGTTAATAATTAACGTGATGGCAGACAGCGGCACGTAAATGATTAACGTAACGTTAATCGACCACCACAAGTTTGGCAATTAAACAAACGCTCATTTATATTTGATAAGGAAGACAGTCAGAGTTAACCTCCCGTAACGTTAGGTCGTAGCTAAAGCAAGAAGCAAGCTAACGGTAGATGGTCAGTGCTGAGCTAAACATGTTTACTCACCTATCAGGGTGCGTTTTCAGATGCCTGATAAAATTAGATGTGGTTGAGCCAGAATCTTTTATCGTGATACCGCATATTTTGCATTGAGCGCTTCTTCTGTTTGGGACGTCTTGTTTAAAGTTTTTGAAGCCAAAGCTTACGATGAATGGCACAGCAGCGGCCGGTGCATTCGACATGTTTGTTTGTTGTCCTCTCATGTGTCCTCGCAGGTTATAGGTAACAGAAGGAGGGGTATAGCGAGCTCATCAGACGTTTCCTAAAAATAAACATTGTTCACGAGTCCCGCAGCTCGAGTCCGAGTCGAGTCTGAAGTCTTTCGAGGACGAGTCTCAAGTCGAGTCTCAAGTCACTGTGTATGCGACTTAAGTCGCACTCGAGTCCGAGTCTCAAACTCGAGTCCCCATCTCTGAAGTTAAGTGACTCACTAATGTCAGATATACTCTACATCTACCTACCATTTGCAAAAACCTAATTGACATTTGCCACCATATTGCTAACAGCTAATTCGGCATATTTTTAATAGTGACCATTTTCCCAACTGTAAACTGCTAAAGGATAGAAATATTTGCAAGGTGCAGCTGTCTCAATTTAGTCTGAGTGGGGGCCACATACCTACTGGATCACGCGAAAATGGGAAGGAGAGTGAATCCCGTTTTCCATTTTCTTTCAATGAGTAGCAAAGACCAGTAACAGCGCAGTGTTTGCCCCTAACAGATGTATGTAAAGCCGCACAGTGAGGAATTTCAACCACAATCAAAACAAAAATCAAAGTCTGAGGCAGGGGAACTTCATGGACGTATGCTGTTCTGTGTTTTGCCAGGGGACGCAGGACAGGCAGCCATTTTGGCAAAGGCCCTGATAATGCTAATGGATTTGGCCCAGTTCCCCTGGTCGGCTTCCAGGAGAATAGAAGTGTACCTCCTAAGGCCTCGGGACAAAGTATCCCCACCTGTCAGACCTGCTGCTCCCTACCTAATTTATCTTGGATATATTTTATCTAGCAGCAGTATTTAAAACTATAATGTATGGAGATAGCAGTCAGTTAAGCAGAACAACACTGACCTACTTTGTTATAACCTCATTCTCTATTGAAGCAGGATACTTAATTTTTCAGAGAAGACCAAATTTCCTTTAGAAACTCTGGCTTGAGAAGCTGATTTTTTTTAATCATTTGCAAATGAGACAGTGTTTATTAACAACACTAAAGCATTTTGAATATTCAAAAATGTCGTATGTTTCTGTTTCACCATGATTCCCAACACATAATATCTGGAGACTGGAAGAATTTTTTAATTTTTTTAAAGTATGTGAATGTGCTTGTGTTTTACACACTGATTAATGTGTTTATTTAAGCATGATGGATGGCTCAACATTTAAGAGGCATCCACCATGCTGAACTAATCGAAAAAAAAAACATGATATCTCAGAAACAAAGTTAAAGCAACTCCAACTGATGTTTAGAAACGTCTAGCACTGTCCAAGTGCTCCCCATGTTTCTATGTTGACTAATACTGAGGGTATTATCAAAAGAAAAATTTGAAATGGAAATTCATAGTGTGGAAAACAAACTTCTGGAACCAGCAGCTCATAACACTTTGCATCTATGTATATCATGGTCAGAGGGTCATGAGAGCATTGAATTTATGTAATTTAGAATATAGGTGCTCTAACTTCCAATGTCTACCCTACCGAACAATCTGAAAAGACTTTGAAAAGACATTAAAAGTTAGACACCATCTCACATCTAAAGACAATCTGTCATGATGCAACTAAGTTTCTAGTCACCGACTAGAAGATTTTGCAAAGATTGGGGCTCTTTACACGCCGGTAAACCTCTGTTGGATGTCTTGAAAATCATCAACTTTCTCTCTTTAGCGTTTAGCTTAGCGCAGCGCCGTAGCAACCATAAACGACACTGGTTCTACCCAGTCTGCTGCTTCATTTAACTTCATTACCAAGACTTCAAACGTACAATAATATCAAAAAACGTTTGAGTTTTATAACCACCTTACACCAAACGATTGAGATTACAGGACCGCGCCCCAGATTTAGCAAGCCTCTTATGATTTCATTACAATATTGAAAATGTGTCTGCAACAGTGGGATCACTTGAAAATTAGTTTTCGTTTAAGGTCGGCATGAGTGTCAGATTCTCCGTGAGAATTCTGCTTTTGACGCAAACATTAGACACATTAGCAGCGTCTCTGCAGTGTCTAGATTTAGCTCTTTAGATAACAGACAGTATTTGGCACAGGAGATTAATTAAGATGCCCCTACAAACAGGCACAGACATTTAATGAGAGCTTTAAGAGCACTTGCTTTCCAACAAACTCAAAGAGGACATTCTGGGCCAGGGTTACAAAGATATGGCTGAAGAGCCCTGTGAAATCAATACTGCAGTTAATCACTATGAGCCCCTCCTTTACCACTATCCACATTCTGATGATGAGGCAAACAGCACAACAGACAATACAGCACTTCTGGGATTCTCAGATCCTATGAGGCAAATAAAAAGACCAATATTGCAAGTGTAGTACTTGAAAAAACAACACAGGGGCGGAGCCCTCGGGTGGTTGGGGTAGTAATTTTACTTTAACTATCCCAGCCTGTCCCTAGGAACGTTTGTCAGCGGCTACAGAGCAGCCGCGTGCTTCCAGGCGTCGTTTTAGTGAGCATCCACCAGCTCCTTGTATTATAGCTTTTCACCCCCTCTGGCTGTTGCAGGGAGTTTGCCCCTTCACTGTTTGCACAGTTGTATACAGATACATAGGAGCTTGAGGAAGTTAAGGGCAGACTGATAGGACAGCAATAAGGAGGGAGGAGAAAGTGGATCCACAGAAAAGTAAAAAACAGCAAACAGAAAAGATGCTCCAAGCATGACCAAGTCAAAGGATTATAGTGCGTGGTTGTCATAGACTGAAAAAATAAGGGACGAAGCTTCCGGGTCTGCAAAGGGAATCCAATGCTGAAGTGCTTTAACGTACATTCTATCTAATTCCCAGCAGGGGCGAGTCCACTAGTTGCAAAAGAGAAGTCAGTTTCTATAGAAGTCTATGAGGGAATGACCCTACTTCTCTCTTGATTTATTAGCTCAGTAAACATTTTCTTTTTAAACTAGTTTATGGTCTCAATCGCTAGTTCAAGTCTTCTTCAATACAGCATGATGTTAATTTGGTAAATCATGGTCCCATTTATTTTAAAACAGACAATAAAGCAGGGGATTGTTTAGGACCTCACAATCAGGAAAGAGGCTAAGCAATGCTAACCATGCTAACACTGTGGACATTAAAATAGACCGGAACTTGTTTTTAGGTTTAGGTTTTGAACTTCTCAATTCAAAGTTAATTGGAATATTTGGGCTCCTAAAAATGTCTTGTTCAGCGTTCTGTCAACCAAGCTGTCTAGCCAGCACAAGCCGGTAACTTAAAGTGCCCATATTATGCTCATTTTCAGGTTCATAATTGGTATTTTGAGGTTATATCAGAATAGGTTTACATGGTTTAATTTTCAAAAAACACCATATTTTTGTTGTACTGCACATTGCTGCAGCTCCTTATTTCACCCTGTGTGTTCAGGTCTCTGTTTTAGCTACAGAGTGAGACATCGCACTTATCTTACATCTTTGTTGGGAGTCGCACATGCTCAGTAGCTAGGTAAGGATCACATCAGCACTTTAAGAGAAAGCCAATTTTCAACCACAACAACTCCCTGGGGTTCTGCGTTTACCTGCCAGTAAAACTCTGCTGGATGACTTGCGTCAGAAGTATTAAAAAAATCTGCGACTTTGCCTCTTTTAGCATTTAGCTTAGCACAGCACCATTGAAACCGTAAACAACACTGACTTAGTAGTCTCATTCTCCCCAGCTCTGCTCTTTTGCCCAAATAAGGTCACTTCTGGCACATTTCCTCATTACACAATTCTTGTTTTGGGCCACTTGCTGAAACAACAGCCTCATAAAAAATGGTACCTCTTCTTATATCAACCAGGAATATTTTAAAACTTAAAGGGATACTTCACCGATTTAGCATTCAGCTTTGTATCAGTAGAAACCCGATAGTATTTCTGAATGACCGTGCCTCCCTCCCTCATGTCCCCCTGAGACGAGAGATTTCTGCATTTGGGGCCTGGAAAAAATCTTCCGATGACGTAAAATGACGATTTTTGCGTCATTGGAAGATTTTTGGGCCAGAGGCAAAGGACTACAGCCAGTAGTAGGATCTACTTCCGTATGTTTTCAACACGCCCACAGGGGGTTGGACTGCCGAGTCTGGCCGAGGTATTCCGAATGAAAACGACTGTCAGCCATCTTGAATCTTCGCTAAACAGGCTCTCAGTTTTCAGCAGAAAACATTTACAACAATTATCTGCATTCAAACTACCGGACGTGTGTACCACCGGGATACATCGGTACAGATCGGAGAATATGGAGGAAACGTTATTACAGACGCAATACTCGGCACACTACGTGAGCTTCGCCTGCACGGAGACCAGCGGTGTCGCTCAATGCCGCTAGCCGACATCCTCATCGGCTAGGTGGAAAGCTAACGCTAGCTGTCCACCTGTCCCAGCCATCCTGCTTGCAAGTGTCTGCTCATTAAACAACAAGCTGGACTACATCCTCCTTCAACGAAACTCCCAACGTGAGTTCAGTGACTGCTGTGTTTTTGTTGTTGTGGAAACATGCCTGAACAACAGTGTACCGGAACCGGGACTATCCAGCTACCAGGCTGCTCTCGCCGGCCCGTGGAGGTGGACTGGTGTAGAAATAAAATCCAACTAGCTACTGCTAACTGCTGTGGGCTGTGTTAACACAGAGTGGCGCAGAAATGTGGTGATTTGTATCCATTTAACTGCTAACTGCTGGTGGAGTTTGTGACTGTTAAATGCTGACCATTCTACATTACACACTAATTCACGGCTGTGTTTATGCTCGGTGTTTACAGCCCACCAAGCGCTAATGCTAGTATGCGTTAGCCGAACTTTACAGAGCCTATAAAGTGTGTGTAGTAAATGTAGCCTGTTTTTATATAATGTCGTTTTTATATAATGTCGTTTTTATATATGTTAAATGTGTAACACCACTTGAGTCACGATGAAATGTTGTTTCGTGTATATGGTTGAAATGACAATAAAACACGCTTGAGTTGAGTTGAATGCCTCTGTCGGTCTGTCCGGGTCTGTCAAGCGGTAGGCGTGGCTTGGGAGTGGACTCAAAGCAACGAATCAGGTGCATTCTGGGATTTGGTGTTTTTCATCCATATAAGACCAAAACACATTTTCTGGCTTTTCTCAGCCTAGAAGGCACCAATTTCAATTTTCAATTTTTCATAAGTGACCCAATTTAAAGATATATTCAGCTTTCCAGCGGTGAAATATTCCTTTAAGCTTTGAGCATAATTGCTCTACTGTCAGTTTGGACTTTCTTCACTGATGTCTGCCTTCCTACCCAATATGTTAAGATGACAGGTATAACTAGTTTTCATAGCATTTGTTTTTATCTGTCAGTTGATCTTTTAGAGCTGTTACAAACCACAAATACAAAAAGATAAATGTGGATAAACCGAGACAAAAACTGCGGTGACACATTTTCCGATTTTGAGGCGATTGCTGGCCTACTTAAGGCCTCGGTGTTAGAGAGTCAATATCTCTCATCCCTATTCTCTTCCTGCTTTTTGGCTGGGGCATAACTTCTGAGCTGTGGCCACTGTGTCCACAGGGGCCAACGGGCAAGGCAGCAGTAATGAGCAGCACAGCCTCTCTTCTCTCCGCTCTAAATTACCCCGCCGAGGCTGGAAGAGGGTATGGGCGAGGGAAAGATACCCCCAGGCAGAGTCATGCTTGTTGAACCACTCAGTCACCTCACATTAACATCTTAAAAGACAGTACCAGCTTCCGGACAACTAGACACAAATGCTGCTACTCAGCAATTAACAGCATGCTTGTGAAGAGTTGACGAACGGCTGCCTCCTCGCGGATTTCTGGGACTCCTACTCGCTTTCTATAGAGAGGCGAAGTCCCTCCCCTTTCCCATGGACCTCATGGGACCTTGTTTCGGAGGAAATTTGTAGCGTATTGTAGGGAATGGGGAGAGACTAATTATGTTTTCATACTGTTGTGAAGAAGTGAAGAAAGTCTTTATTTGTCTTGGGTTTGTTGTAGTACCACTTGGTTTTGTGTGAGCTACATATCTTGTCTCACACAATTCAATTAATTAAGACTTTCAGCTCCACACAACTCTCTCTGTATTTCTCAATATGGCTATGTTCAGAAAATGGTGTCGTCTGGCTACTTTCGGGCTCAGAAAATCAAGCCAAGATAATCAAGTCAAGTCAAGTCAGCTTTATTGTCAGATGTGATATACGTGCATGACATACGGCACAAATGAAATTTCAGTCCTCTCGGACCCCCGGTGCAAAATGCATGGGGAAGAGGAGGAAGTGAGGAGGGAGGGAGTGACGGTAGAGCAGAGCAGGGAGGGAGTTGAGTCTCCTGACAACCTGGTGGAAAAAACTGTCTTTGAGCCTGCTGGATTTGGCCCGGAGACTGCGCAGTCTCCTCCCTGATGGCAGCAGGCTGAAGAGGCTGTGAGATGGGGGGTGGGGTCACCTGCAATCCTGGTTGCTTTGCTGGTGAGGCGGGTGTTATAGATGTCCGAAAGGGTGGGGGAGACACCAATGATCTTCTCAGCTGCTCTCTCTATGCGCTGCAGACCGTACCACACGGTGATGCAGCCTGTCAAGATGCTCTCAATGGTGCCTCTGTAGAACGTGTGCACGATGGGGGACGGTGCTCCTGCTCTTCTCAGTTTTCACAGAAAGTACAGGCGCTGTTGGGATTTTTTGGCCAGTGATGCTGTGTTGTGGCTCCAGGACAGGTCTTCAGAGATGTGCACACCCAGGAACTTGGTGCTCACCCTCTCCACTGCAGCACCGTTGATGGTTAGTGGAGTATGCTGGGTGTGCACTCTCCTGAAGTCCACAACAATCTCCTTTGTCTTCTCCACGTTCAGGTGGAGATTGTTGACCTTGCACCACGTGGCCAGCCTGCTCACCTCACTCCTGTAGTTCGTCTCATTGCCGTTGTTGATGGAACCCACCACAGTTGTGTCGTCCGCAGACTTAATAAAAGGTTGGAGCTGAATGATGGTGTGCAGTCATGAGTCAGCAGAGTGAAGAGGAGGGGGCTCAGCACACATCCTTGGGGGGCCCCTGTGTTCAGTGTGATGGTGCTGGAGGTGTTGCTGCCGACCCGAACTGCCTGTGGTCTCCCTATCAGGAAGTCCAACAGCCAGTTGCACAGGGAGGTGTTGAGCCCCAGCTGGTCCAGTTTGTGGATGAGCTGCTGGGGGATGATTGTGTTGAATGCTGAATGGGACAACAGCCTGTCTCAGCGAGGTGTTGAAGATGTCACTGAAGACATCTGTGAGCTCCTCTGCACAGTCTCTCAGGACACGACCAGGAATGTTGTCAGGACCCTGGGCTTTCCGTGGGTTCGTCCTTCTGAGGGATCGCCTCACGCTATCTGGGGATAGCATCAACACCTGGTCGCTGGGAGGCGGTGGGGTCTTCTGTGCCGGGGTGCTGTTGTCTGCCTCAAAGCGAGCGAAGAAGTCATTCAGCTGGTTCAGCAGAGAGGTGGAGCTGTCGCAGGTCTGCGGAGTGGGCTTATAGTCCGTGATGGTCTGCATCCTTCGCCACAGGTTCCTGGTATCTCTGCTGTCGTTGAAACGACTGAGGATGAGTACTGTTTCTTGGCTTTTCTGATGCCTCGTGACAGGTTGGCCCTGGCTGTCCTCAGACCCACTACGTCGCCAGCTTTGAAGGCAGCGTTCCGAGCCCTCAGGAGCCTGTGGACTTCCCCTGTCAGCCATGGCTTCTGGTTGGCCCGAATGGAGATGGTTCTGGTGACCGTGACATCGTCCATGCACTTCCTCATGTAGGAAGTGACGTTGTCCGTGTGCTCCTGGAGGTCCGTGATGTTGTTGTAGGTGGCTGCCTGTCTGAACATGCTCCAGTCGGTGGTGGAGAAGCAGCCCTGGAGTGCCTCTGAAGACCCATCAGGCCACACGTGTATCTGCTTTGTAGCTGGTTTGATGACTTTAACCAGCGGCCTTTATGCTGGCATTAGCATAACAGTGGTGTGGTCTGAGGCCCCGAGGTGGGGGAGGGGACGGGCTTTGTAGGCACCTCTGTCTGTGGTGTAGACATTGTCCAGAATATTGTTACCTCGTGTTGGAAAGTTGATGTGTCTGTGGAGTTGTGGAAACACGCTCTTGGGGTTTGCGTGGTTAAAATCCCCAGCCAGGATGAGGAAGGCATCTGGGTGGGCTGTCTGCTGGTCACTGATGTGCTGATGGAGTTCATACAGTGCCTCGCTCCTGTTGTTGTTGGAGCCAGGGGGGATGTATATTGCTACCAGCAATTTGGCACTAAATTCCCTCGGCAGGTAGAATGGCCGGCATTTTATTACCATAAACTCCACCAGTGATGAGCAGTGTTTGTAGCCCACAACAGCGTCGCGGCATCATTGATGTAGACACAGAGTCCCCTGCCGCGAGTCTTACCACCCTCGACGAGCGCTCTGTCCGCCCGGTAGCTTGTTAGCTGGGCTAGCTGAATGGCACAGTCCGGGACGCCGTCATTAAGCCATGTTTCTACGAACACAAGGACACAACACTTACTCACAGTCTTAGAAGTTGTGCGAAGTAGGCGGATATAGTCCAGTTTATTTTCCAGCGAGCGTACGTTGGCCAGTGTGATGGTAGGGATAGCCGGCCGGTGAGGGCTAGCCGCTAGCCTAGCCTGGTTACCTCCGCGCTTCCCCCTCTTCTGCTTCCTCATACACTGCCTGTGGCGGTTCCACTGTGGGCTGGTTGCAGTAGTGGGGGTCGGTAGTTGAGCAGGCCTCTGGAACAGACCGCATTCACGTAGCTCTTCCGCGTCAGCTGGATTTATGTCCGTGAATGTGGTTCTGCTGATGGCGAGCAGAAACTCACGGGAGTATGTGCGCCTTGGGTTTAATGGACGCGACGATGAGGAACAGATACACATAGGTAAACAACACAAAAAACATAAAAACACCGATCTGCCGGGAGAGAGAGGAGCCGCTGCTTGTGTATGCGCCGCCATCTTGATGATAATAATGATGATCATAATGACCTCTTCCTCCGGGTCCTCCTTGGTTACAGGCACCTGCGTGGAGGAGGGGTGGGGGTGGTGCACCATCACGGAAGGCTTGTATCATGTGGATGCAACGACAGTGTTGTCGTCATTACTTAGAATTCCTCATGGGGGCGACAGAAACTACGCACTATAGCCTAAACGGCAACAAATTAAGTTATTGGTTGCATTTCAGGCAGGCAAGTTTTACACTCAAATCACAGTAATGATGTTTACACATAACTCAGAATGCAGAGAATTTAGTGATATCCCTGCAGTTGTGGTCTTGAAATAAAATCCTGAGTCCTCTTTATCTGAGACGAGAAGGTCGACTCCGAGACGAAACAGAGACCTTCAAAAAGCCTCGAGGCCTATACCGATCTCGAGTATTACCTAACACTATATGAAGCAGATGTACGGTGATATTTCTTGATAAGCTCTCTTCCCTGTATGTGTATTGTTTTCTGGTATAACAGAACTTCAAATCAGATACATAATGTTTCCTCAGCCCTCTGCGAGTACAGCCTGTACGGGATCAGACATTTGAAAAGGATTACCATAATGTTGAAAAATAGTCCAGGAGGATTCTCATACATCTCTCTCACCGGCTCTCTCTTTACACGATACAATAAATGCCATTTAATAGTCTCATCCTGCGTTGTAGCAAGGAAAAGGTCAGGCGTAAAATCCTGCCTGACACCAGAGGTTTTTGCGTGGTAATTTAAAGACATGTCAAGAAAGACCTTTTGCCTAGTGAGCGGTGAAACGTTCCATATTTACGACGCCTCTGTGTGAAGGGTATTAGACGAATAAGTGAGAGGGTGCACTCTGAGTTGTAAAAGAAAAGATGTGCATATACCTCGGCGGCTCAGTAAAAGTTCAGGATCACACCAGAGAGGATCCTGAATCACAGACTGAAGGGAGCTCAGTGTCCAAGACAAGTTGGAAATGTGGATAAACAAGACAGAGATCGAAATCAATTTAGCTTCATGCCCCTTTGATAAGAGCAAAAGAAGAGCGTCTCTGCTGCCAGTGAATTTCAGATTGACTTTGACGACTTCAGAGTGTTGGAGCTTTGACGTGTTAGTGAACTACGGTATCTTAAAGGAGAAAGCGTGCTAAAGCTTTTGGGGAAACTCAGTATTTTCTGTAGCTGTCTGTGCTGTGTCAGCCAATCTCTTTCAGTGAATCGTCTCCGTGCTTCGCTTTCTGAGGAAACTTTACATCCACATTCTGATTGGTGGACTGGCTCATGTTCTCAAATGCAGACTTACCTGCCAAAAGTTAAAAAATAAATAAAACCCAACACATTCTCACTCCCAATGCGTCAAAAACCGACCCTAGGTCAGAGGCCTTGGGCGTTTGTTACTGACGCAAAAAGTCTCCTTTAGCGTCTCGGTCAGACACATGGGGCGTTCAACTCCAATTCCAATGTAATCCCATCCGCGGCGATATTTGACGCTCTGGGTAACACTACGGCGTCATTTTCGGACACGCTTGGTTGGGACTCTTGGCGTCCCTTTTTGACGTTCTGGTTCGGAACCGATTTGGCGTGATATTTCAACGTGCGGGGGAAAACCACTTAGTTAGGATTAGGGAAAGAGCCTGGGTAGGGATAATAAAAATGTACGTTTAACTGGTATGCAGGACAAGAACGGGACATGAACCCCGGTCTCCTGGGTGAAAGTCCTGTGATGTTTGACCCATCCGCCACCCCAACCTCCCTCCTTATGCAGATTTTCGGTCTTTCGCACTACTCGCTACAGTTGTCTCTTTTAATACTACGTCATCTTGCAGTGTTATGGAAGTTTCCTTTGCAGCAGGGGGGGAAGATTTCAAAGTTTAGTAAATTGAAACAAATAAAACAGTCTGAGACTTAAACCAAGTTGGGTTTTTGTATTTTATTAAAAAAGATATATTTGCAAATATAGGATCAACATGATTTCACAAAAGGCCGCAGCCCAGTGTGGAGTCAGTTTCTCAAATGAGTGAACAGAACACCAGGCTTTTATGCATCTTCAGAGTGACAGCACACACGCACTTGGCTTATTATGACGTTACAATTTTTACATGCAATCTGATACACATGAAGACAATCAGAGAAATACAAGAGACATCTTGGAGCCATTTCGCCTCCTCCTCCCGGTATGACTTTCACCCCCCAGTTACATCTTAACTGGCATGGGAAAACTAGAGATGACCTTGTAGCCCCTATCTGTTCAGGCAAAAGTGCTTACATTATGTTCAGACTGGATGTCTCAAGGTTAGAATCTGCATGTGGGAATGAGAAACTCTTTCAGCATTTGTGAGAGAATTAAAGTAGAAATAAAACATAAAAATACAAGGAATTATGCTTAAATGTAATTTTTGCCATTACAGCAGCGCCGCGATCGAGCTGCTGCTCTGCCCGGTGCGTCCCATATGGATGCTGAAGGGGGATTTTTGCGTCGGTATCTGATTCTGAGAGCCACTGACCGAGCGTCAGTATTTGATGAGTTGGGAATGAGAACGGGATTTAAAACCAGGATGTCTGTCATAAAACACTCCGAAAAAAAAGCCTGATGAGATGTATTCTATCTATCCTCTTGATCCATGACCATTGACCCTGTCAAATAAACTAATAAAAAAAAAAAATTATTATTGTGAAATTGGTAAAAAAAAAATAAGTTTTGATATGAAGAGGGTTGGCTCTCTGTATTAACCCAACTTGCAGAATTTTCTGAATTAGAAAGCATGGGAAACACTAACATGAAATATGATTTAGGTAACCCAGACTTATAATACCAAACTTTCTTTTTGACTGATGTTATCCTGCGGCTGCTTCACAATGCTGTAATGCTCTCTGACAACAGTTGCCAATTAATGGCAAACAGGGCTAATGTAGGCTTTAAACTGTGCTGTTGGCGAGGCAGCCAGGAGTATGTACAGCTCTCCCTCCCTCCTCGGTGATGGAAGCATCCTGACAGGCCTCGGGGCCTTGCAGCGTCTCCCACTGACCCCCTCAGCAAAAGCGGCTTTTTTTGCGAGGATGTGCCGTCCATCGCCTGACGGTAGCACATCCGTTCCCCGCTCCTCGTCTTCGCACATCTGAAAGAAAAAAGCTATTTGATTTATGCTCAGCTCCCTGCACTGCTCTTCCAGCTATTATTTTTAGATGTAATTTTTCTACTCCGACTCCACTCGGAATGCTACTGCCCACATATTGATCGGCTGTTCAGCTAACCACAGATGAGTTGCACTAAGTAGATGAGTTGAGTTATGAAAAGATATGTGGAGATGGAGTCACTGCGCTCTCCGTCAGGAGTTTGATAGGAGTTAGTTAGATATTGTCTGAATCCTAAAGGTCTTGCATAAAAACAGGTTTTAAAACTGGTTATTGAATAAAGTCAATTTTTACATAGTTAATCATGTAATACAAGCACTATGACAGTCAATGGTCAATATAACTTTCAGATTCTGATTCAAACCTGGAATGTGAATTTTATCAAGCTGAATATATACTCCATATTTTGAGCTTGCTCATAAGGTTTTGAAAATGAAATTAGGATGGAACAACACATTTACATTTCTTTAAATAGATTAGGTGGAAGCAGTTCAATGAATGGAATCAATGTTTGAGGCCTTAAAGGGTAACTACCGTTTTTTTTCAACCCTAATTTCCTATGTTTCTGTGTCTAAGTGACTGATGGCAACAACAATCTTTGACGTTGGTCCAGTATTAAGCGAGATCACTGCAGTTGGCAGCGGAGAAACAAGCTACAATGTGAGTTGATAGGACAATTGTCCAGCTTGTATTTACCTTCACAAAAGAGCTTGTTTTGCCGCCGACAGACTCAGATTAATATTCTAAGTGTCTGGCAACATTATGGAAAGGATTTTTAAGGAGGTCGACCTTTCTGTTAAAGAGTAAGATCCTTTTTTTAAACATGAAAACATCAGAGAAATTGCATTCGCTAAACCCACCAGACACTAGACATGTAAATAAACATAAACATTTTTTAGCATCGTAAAATACACTTCATTCAAAGTCGACAGAAACAAAATAAAAATATGAAAAGCCATTTTAGGTCATCTTTCCACTTTTCCAACCATCACAACTCTAGTTTTGGTTGAAATAAACACATAGTTTACTGATTTACATGTGAAAATATGCTGGCTCTACACACACTAAAAGTATTGCTTTTTTAAATGGAGTCTGGTGGGTTTATCACTAGCGACTTCAGAGCTGTTACTGGTTAAACAGAAAGATCTCAAAGAGGTTTTACAGGTCTATCTCTGTAGGGATCCTTTCCTTAATGTCAATGTCAAAGATTGTTGTTCCCATCAGTCATTTAGACACAAAAACATAGGAAAATTGGGTCCTGGTTGAAAAAAAACGGTAGTTACCCTTTACTATCAGTCCCAGAAAGCAGAATTTCTTGTTAAAGCCCGGCCAAATCTGAATGAATAATCGGCAGACTCTCGTTGCAGCTGTTAGTTCCCTAGAACATGAACTAAAAACGTAGCGCACTCTAGCTCCCTATCACAGAAACAGTGTACTATATAGCGTGTTCGCCACTTTGTAGTGGTGTTCAAATCTCCGCGGTTAATTTCATTCACTATATAGTTCACTATAAAATACCCACAATGCACTGCAAATTTTTTTTTTGTAAAGATTATTTTTTGGGGGCTTTTCCCTTTATTAAGTAGTGACAGTGGATAGACATAAAAGTGGGAGAGAGCTGCTAATTTGAGTGTGCGTACAATGTACCCTACATTTTACTCCCGTATACCACAATGCAACGCGGCTGTGTTTTCCCGGAGGAGAAGAAGAATCTGCTGCACCCGCGAAAAACTGAAAAGGAAAAATGGAGTGGTCTTTCGTTTCTAAACAGTGGAAATGTAACATGCAACATATATACAACGTTTAACTATTCTCCTGGGTGTTCGCTTTGTTTCCGGGACGTATTAGAAGTATTTTAGTTTCGGTTTGCTTACGTGATGCTGGGCGCCCGCCTCCGTCACACAAAGAACTACTGACGCAACAATGTTTACTATTTAATAAACACTATATAGGGAATAGTGAGTAAGTGAATTAGGGAACGGTCTTGAACACAGCCACAGTCTAGTATAGCACAGCACACACACCCGAGCCAAACATAGATGTATGATAAGAACTGGAGACAGCGGATGATCGGCGCCACTTCCACACCGTGCGGCCCATAGAGCAGGCGCACCAGAGACCTCCGCTGCCCGAGCCGGCAACTTCCTGCTTAGCGCTCCGCTAACTTGAATGGGGATTAAATGATTTCATTGCGCTGCTCTTCTAGACTTTCCAAATGTTATAGGACCGAATGGATCAAATTCAAATAGTGAAAGGAGTCATTTCGCAGGGGGTTGTGGCGCTAGGAACACAGGAACCTTGTCTCCATTTTGAATAGAAGAACCATGGTTCTAATGTTAGTTCTTGAGCCATTCTGTCCCCAAAAAGTCCCTGTTCTGGGAGAAATATTTTAGAAATCATATTTCCATATTTGGGCCAATACTGTATAGTCTGTGCATTGTGCATTGTTAACCTTCCAACACCTGTCTGCACCGTACACCACTCCTATTACACAACATTTACATTCAGCCTGGAGATAAGGTGAACCTATTTGCTATAGCTGCTCCCCAGGGTTTCCCCTGCCATTTCTTAGTCTTAGGTGCAGCACCCCAGCTGTTTTTGGCAGCAACTAAGATGAATGAAATGCAGCAAATAAGTGCCCAAAACAGTGGAAAAATCACCAAAAACTGCGAATAAAATAATCAAACTAACCAATAGACTTTTCTCAGATCTAATAATTGTAGTTGGACTTCTTTAGCTTTAAGTTTTGAGTGTTATCTATAATCTGCTCTAGCTTTTCCAACGTTTTAAACACAGATATGGTAATAACAATGGTCTAAAATTATGTAAAATAACATTTTTCTTTTTATTGAATAACATCCCTTTTTTTTTTTTAGGGAAGACCCCTAAAGCCAAAAATGCACACCTAAGTCTTCCACAGACCGAGGGAAAACACTGCACCCTGTTTTCCAGCTAGTAGGTGCATAAGCCAAAAACATTTCTTTGTTTCTCTTCACCATCTCTGGGAGATTTTGGACTGTAATAATAACCTAACATTTTCGTGCTGTAATTCAGAGCCTGAGGGCCATGGTGAAGAACATGTTGGAAAGGGATTTTGCTCTATCGCTTTTCAACATTCAAGAGATTTATTGTCATATGCACAGTAAAGACAACTTACACCATGCAATGAAAAGCTTGCTTTGCCAGTCTTCTTTACACATCGAATAAAAAGGAGAATAATACAACACAGCTGTCTGTGAAATGTTCAGTTTATTTCTTAGTAGTGAAAATAAGGCTGAAAATAAAATCAGTTGAAAGTGAGAGGACGTTTCTTTTTTTGCTGAGTATATTATTAGCAAATACTAATCCCCACTGATGATAGGCTTGCTGGCCTATAAGTAAGGTAGTTATCCACAGATACAGTTCATCCTAAGGATTCACTGTGCCACATGTATGTGTAACATTAAAACATGTTTCATAAAATCATGCCAACAATTATTATTTTAATAGCTTAGTATTCTCTGCAAATAAAAGGTATGTATAAACAACACATTCTCACGCCCATCGTGTAAAATACGGACGCTTGGTCAGGTGCCTTTGGCGTTGTTATTGACGCTAAAAGTCTCCTTTAGCGCCAGCTCTAAACGCGCTGGGTCGGGACTATTGGCGTCATTTTTTGTACCAGTTGGGTTCAGGAAAAGATGGTGGATAGGCTTATAAAAGGTATTTTTCCGTGACACGCTGAACAAGAACGGGACAGTTGGGTTTAGGATAAGATCGTGGGTGGGGTTAAAAAATTAACGTTTCAGTGACACGTGGGACACGAACCACGGTCTCTGGGTTGAAAGTCCTGTGTTGTTTTTGGACATACAGCGCATTCAGAATTAATCAGGGTTCTCACCGCAGATTTATGGTCAGCTCTGTGCGTTGCTATGGTTGATGTAAACAAACCAACCAGCTGACAGTTTGCAGGGCTGCAGACCCGATAAGAAGGAGAAACACTACAGCTACTTTTAAACATTATCAAAGACTTGGATATCAACAGGTTTTTGGATATGAGCACACATCGCTACACCAACCTTTTCAAGAAGCTGGTTGAAGGAATGAAAGAGGGGCGCTGTGTTCGCACGGTCCAACAAGTCCGCCACCACTGGAAAACTTTGAAAAAAATCCAGTTTTGCACAGCTACATGTAAACGGGAATATTAGTGGAATATTCACTTTCAGTAGCCACGTAAACAGCTTAGTCGGAATATCGTCTTTTTCGGAATAAGGATAAAAAAATGTATATTATGTGCATGTAAACATAGTCATTGAAAGCCACTGACCAAGCGTCCATATGTTACGAATTTGGAGTGAGAACGGGTTGGCATAAAGGCTTTAGGCCGCCCAGATGTTATTGTAGGCCCAGTTTAATACGCAACTTAATATTATAAAATATATGTAGTAGGGGGTCCCTGCTCCATCTCTTTTTCAGTTAAGGGGTCCTTTGCTTAAAAAACGTTAAAGACCCCTGGCATAAAGTGCACTGTGCCTAAACAGCTCTGTATGTGATGTATGTTCTCTCTTTTTATTCAATACAGCATGGCATCAGAGGAGGCAGCCGACAGGATGGAGGGAGATGTCAGCCACTCAGCGTCAAAACAGCGGCAAACATGTGATTTACAGCTTGACGCGTCGGCCCCGCACCTTGATCAAGTGCTATTGATTGAGTCATGAATGAAGCCGAATCAATGAGTGGAGACCTTCGGCAGGACTTGATGTTAATAAATGTGTCGGAGCTGCGAGTGGACGAGGTTCAGCTCCCTGCTGTCCGTGTCCCTTCTCTCTTTTTCATTTAACTTAACCTTCTCCCACACTTCCTTTGTGGATATGAGAGTGTGTGGTCAGGCAGAGAAAAAGAACGGCTGTGGGTGTTCACAATGTCTCGGCGTGGATGTTTTTCTTCTTAACCCTGAAGTGAAAGAAATAAGGGAGGAGATGAAGAAGATGTTGTTCTGTGGAGTAATCACTGTGTAGAGCTTTGCAATTGCTTTTCATAATGGTATATAAACATGATTTAAATGGTTAAAGCTATAATGCGTTGGTTCTGTCGCCCCCATCAGGAATTCTAAGTAATGACGGAGCAATCCCGGAAGTGGAACTTTGTGGATATAGACTATGTAGTTATAACAATAAAATAAAAGGTTTTGCTGCCTTGTCATCTTTACTAGTTAACAATTAGCTACAGACTGAGGCGGGAAAAAAAATTCAAAAATAAAATTAATAATTAAATTCACTGTGCCGCTGAAAGGCTAGTGTCGGCCGCTACTGGCAACTTTTAAGGTGGAATGTTTTCTTGCATGTTTTACAATGCATGAGTTGACGTCGTAAAACAACCAACACACCTTAAATGTCAATATGACAACTTTGACCATTCCATTTGCTTTAATTGTCTCTCTTACACGACAGATGCTTTAGTGATTATTGGATCTTCAAGAACTTGGAAAAATATATGAATTTTTAACCAGATTATGCAAACTCAGAAAGAAAGTGGCTAAGCATCTTTCCGGTGCACCCTGGCAGCACTACACTTGTGGCCTTCAAGTGATTTGAAGACATCTAGAAGCACTATAAAATCAATTATTTAGCTTACATGCAGTAGAGGTATTTGAGTGTGGGGTTGATATGTTTTGATGGGGTCCTGTATTGCAGTGCTTTCACCAGAGAATTACATCACATCATAACTGTAAACAAAGCGTGAACGGGTTTTTCACAGTTGTCCAGCAAGAGATATGGTGAGACCATGGCGATGTTCTTCTGAGTCCCGCTCCACCAAAAAAATTTTTTTCTTATGTTTATTAATTTATTAATGCATGCTGCTCTTTTACCGGTCAACCAGATGCTAAAATGTAGTACATTGATTTGTAGAATGAGCATGGGCGGCAGTGTTTTACCCATGTTTAACAAATCATATAGTATATTTTACATGCTTGAAAATGTGTCTGGAGTGGTACTTTAAGTGCCGAAAGATGATTTTGGAAATTAATCTAATTCCGATTTAATATGCGATTCATTTATGATGTGCTTTATCTTCTGTCTTTTTATAAGACAAGCAGTAAATAATTGTAGAGTATGACCAACACAAAATTAGATAGATTAAACATGCAGCACAGCATGTTCTTTTTTTAGACGCCAAAATAGTCCCACATAACTGACAAACTGTTCCTTTTTGACACCAAAGTTTCTGCAGCGTCAGGTTTTGTTGAGCCAAATCAAGGTACGGCATAGCGTGCCAGGTTGATGCTTCCTCTGCAGACTGCTTTACTCTCGAATGTCACGTGACCAGAGTGTAATCGCAGCATTTGCGGTTTAAAAAATTCTCGTTTTCACATATTGCGATATTATTGCAAATGCAAGAAATCGTTCAGCCCCACTTTAAATGGCACTAACTATTACTGACAAAGGTGCCCATTGTGCCATTTTACCATTTTGCCAAGTACAATTCATAAAACAGTGTTGTCAAACACACAGTCAGTGTGGCGAAGTAGATACCATTTTATCAGGCAGGCAGCTAACAGATTTCGTGCTAGCTCAGTCACTACTGCTCTTCACATTCCTCTCTAATTAGCTAAAATGCCAAAAATAACAGGAGTCAGTGTTGTTTCAGTCGCCAGTGTTGCAGAGGATGGTGAGAATTGCGTTTGAGCGCACAATTGTCTCCATCCTAGATAACTTTATCTTTCCAGTCGTTCATGAAAACCACTCCACTGAAAAGAAAAGAAATTAAACAAAGCTGAAGCTCGGCCAGGCGAAAACAAAGTTCTACTGCCGTGATCAATCCAACCGTCCTCACGTCTTCCTCTCCAGAACGTTCTGACAGCACTTCATTGTTTTGTTTTTTTCCATTTTTATTAATAGATACCATTTTATCAGGCAAGAGGCAAACAATTTTGCTCGCTAGCGGTCATGCTAGCTCAGCTACCACTGCTGGTCACATTACTCGTCGTCGCCTTTCAGGTAGTAGCGGTCCTTCGAGCGTCGATGATAAATGATCTACAAATGCCAAAAAAATGCCACAAAAGAATGACTCAGTGTTGTTTCAGTAGACAGTATTTCAGATGAGGGTGAGAGCTGTGTGTCGTCTCCATCCAAGATAGCTTAATCTTTCCAGTCATTAATGAAAACCACTCCACCGAAAAGAAGAGAAAGTGAAACCAATCTGAAGCTCGGCCAGCCGACAACAAAGTTTCTGCTGTGATCAATCCAACCGTCCTCACATCTTCCTCTCCAGAACTTTCTGACAGCACTCCATTGTTTTTTGTTCCATTTTTTTATTTGCCAGCCTCCTTACTTGTCAAGCCAGCATCTGCTTTGAAAGAGCTTTAAAGGAAATTAAAGAGTGGTTAAAGCCAGACTCAAATCTCTCAATCACCTTTGTTCAAGAACATCTGTTATATTAAATTTCGTGGAAACCACTATCGGCTCAACTGAATTAGATGTTGGAGAAGTGAAGAGTCAAAACTGAGCTCTCTCTAAAAAGGTTGTACATGTACTGTAGCAGACATGGACGCTGTTAGTCCAGAGTCTAACTGTGATTTAGTGGACTAGAACAGATCTTCTTCGTCTTTGTACTGTAAGGAAGAAGAGTCTAACTTCCTAAACAGATTTTAGCAGCAAGACAGGAATCTTGAGACGCACTGTATCTGTCAGGGCATTATCCCAAAGAGCTGATGCGACAGTATTGTTCACAGACTTTGTCTCAAAACGGAGTTTTTGCATGTTTTAACATTAATGAGACCGGTGGAAGGATACAGATCCTCCCAAAGTGTGACTTCGGGCCAAAAAAAGCCGATTTACTCCCTCTGGCTCACACCGCTTCCTTTTATTCCTCGAGGAAGTTCACCTTCAAATCTGATCTGCTGCTGCAGCACATTTGACAATTGAAAGAATGGGATTTGGTAGTACAATAAGCAACAGCAGACAAAGGATAGTGATCAAAGCACACATTTTCCCCCATCGCAGTGAAAGAAAGAACATGAGCTGGTTGCTGTAACGCTTCAAGCTATGCAGGCAAATTTAACTCCTATTTAGAAACGTAAATATAGGTTGTAATTGCTTTACAAACGACACCTGGGAGTTTTTCGGGGCAGGACAGTCTCTTTGGGGGTAGTCTATATCAACGACGTCCCACTTCCGGGATTGCTCCGGTGCCGCAGAAATTTCCACTGGATGTCACTTTGGTCGGATGTCCATTACCTTCTGCTTCCTTTGTGTTGGTGGATTTGTGAGGACTATGGTTAACTGCTCCTCAGATCTCTGCAGGGTAAATCCAGACAGCTAGCTAGACTATCTGTCCAATCGGAGTTTTCTGTTGCACGACTAAAACAACTTTTGAACGTTACACATGTTCCACCAAAACAAGTTCCTTCCAGAGGCTATTTTGCAACCGGCGCACAGCACCGCCCGAGACGATTGTGATTGGTTTAAAGAAATGCCGATAAACCAGAGCACGTTTTCCTCCCATCCCCGAATGCTGCGCGGACTAGCCAGACCCTCCTCCGCAGCGCCGTGGAGGAAGGTCTGGCACTGGAGACTACTTTTGGTGGGAATCTGCTCCAGTCAGCCAGAATTGACGTTCACGAACAAGCCCATAAAACTGTAACCATCATCCAAACACCATGAACACTTTGATGATCCTAATAAAACATGCATTTATTGTAGCAGAGGTGCAGGGCTGCTGAACTCTTATAATTACGTGTGGCCCCTTATTTGTGCCTCATTAACCATACAGATCAGTGTCATGGCCGTGAGGCGTGATATTATAGGAGCCTGAGAGAATCGTTTGGTTTCACACACGAGTCAAACCTTGTTCAAAGCACATACAGAGGTAATCTGTATGCATATTCACAATTAAATTAATCAAGAGGGCATTTAAACACAAGAATGCCTTTGTAATTTTTTTCCGTGGGAGCATCATAAAGTAATTGAGGCATGGACCCGTTTTCTCGACCACTGAGCCTGAATTAGTCCAGGGAAAGGATCCAGATATGTGGTAGGGAAGTTCTCGGTACAAATCTGAATAAGGAATGGACAAGAAAGACAGCGAAACCTGTGTGCTGCTGGCTCAGGCAGACAAGTGTGCTGTTCTAACAGCCTCAAAGAGCATCACAGGTTGAATGCACTTTCAAAAAGTCCCTTAGCCATGTTTTAATATTTTATTTGCCCCATGTGATTTGGTTTCCTTTTTCTGTTTACGTGAGGTGCTTTGCTCTTGATTTGCTCTTGTAATTGGCTGTGGATTGCGCAAATGCGTCTTGTGCTAATTTGATTATCCAACCCTTTCTCACTCCCAACTCATCAAATACTGTCGCTTGGTGAGTGGCACGGAGCGTCACATACCGACACACAAGGCCCCCTTCAGCGTCTGTATGGGACGCACCGGACAGAGCAGCAGCTCGACCGGTGCGCTGTAAGATGACGTAGTATTAAGAACAACAACGTTAATGAGTAGTACTAAAGAACTAATATCCGCGTAAGGAGCCAGGTTGGGGTGGTGGATGGTTCAAACAACACAGGACTTAAACCAAGGAGAGTCGGACATATTTTATATTTGACGAGTTGAGAGTGAGAATGCGTTGCATTATCTGTTGCAGGTGCGCTGGCTTCAGCTCTTCATTACCTGGTGTGGCGAGTTGGAAAAGGGAGAGGAAAGTATTTGGGATTCTGCTCAGCACAGGAGGTGTACATGATATAGTTTGAATCATTTTAAATTGATTCCAAACCACAACAAGAAAGCTGCATGCTGAAAATGGCACACTGTCACACATTACATACTTTACGCAATGCATTATCACACGCATCCTTTGCCAAAGTGCAGTGTATTTAAACTAGCAATGTTCTGCCTGCTGCTGCTGCAGTGCTCACCTAAAAACTGTTAGAACTGATGCGTTCACTTGCTGCTTCCTTGCTCATAGGCTAGGGGTTTGTGAGATTCAAAAGATCATGGTTGTTCAGATACTGAAGTGGTACATATACTATTTGCCTCTCATTCACTTTCTCACACACACACACACACACACACACACACTGATGACAGCAGAGCGACCATGTCATTACTATTGGGAGCAATTTGGGGTTCTCACTCAATCCATGAGGAGTTGGAGATCAAGCGCCAACCCTGCAATTAAAAGAACACCCTCTCTGTAGCTCCTGCTGCTGTTGCCAAACTGCGTTCAGTCAGTGAACCTTCTCCAAATGGCAACACTCAAAGGCAGGACCAAAAGCCTGCCATCACAGAGAGGGGCGACATACAAATTATTTACCAGTGGGGGTAAAAACACATAATCAGAGAGTCTCTCTCTTCAAAGTCATTCATGTTGTGGCACAGAAAGTGATGGAAATGGTTGGGTAAAGAAAGAAAAAAAAAGAGCTTGGGAGAAGAGAGAAGTCCAAATCCTGCATGCGTTCTCACCTCGACACACCTGGCCAATCACTGTGTAAAATGGCCACACTTGTCAGATTGTCGGTTTCGGAAAGTTACAAATGTCAGTCAGAAGCAGCACCCCAGATTACAATTGCATCATATTGAAGCCTCATATCAACTGCATACATTCTGTACTCGCATACTGTACACATAGGCGTAATTTGCGGCGGGGATGTGAGAGTTAAAACTGCCCTAATAATCAAAACTGGGTGTTTTCAATATTTTTAACGCCTTTTCCAACATTTTTGCCGACGTTTTTCTTGCTTATTTTTTTTTTTTTTGTCACCTTTAAAGAAAAATTTGCCTATTTTTTTTATGTTTATGTTGCTTTTGGAAAAACATTTCATTGTTTTTGTTTGTTTTTTAGGTTTTTGTCGCCTTTTGTCGCCTCTTATAAAACGTCAAAATAAATTGTCCAAAATAACCTTGAAAAAGGCGACAAAAACCCCAAAATAAGCAAGAAAAAAATAATTTTTTTTGAGGGTTTTGTTACTTTTTTTTCAATACATGCATACATGTCCCAGGACCTTCCTAGATAGTTGGAGATCTGAACTCCCCCAATGGTGAACCCAAAGTTACACCCTTGACTGTACATCATATTTAGTATGATAGGTGTGAGGCCCGCTGCTGTCTGTGTGTCTCTCTCTCTTTCCCTCCCCTTTCCTGTGCTTGTGTCTGTGTGCAGCCAGGACCTGGTGTGTGGAAGTCCAGCTGCATGTCGTCAGCTACAATCACCCTCTGCTTTACATACCCAGTTTCTCCTTCAGCTCAGCGTCAGAGCGTAGGCTAAACTCTGCCGTCAGTCATGGTCTCGCCATTAAGTACTTCTGTTTACCTTGTTGAGAATTGCTCTCCAAACCTGTCTCTTGTAAAGTAAGTAAGTAAAGTTTATTTCTAGAGTACATTTAAACATAGCTTAAGCTAACCAAAACAAACACTAAGGTGCTGTATTAAAGAACATTGAAATGTAAAAATAAAAATTAGAAAGAAAACAAAAAGAACATCCCATCGACAACAACAAGGAGCAGCTCACGAATACAGAATTATAGACGTGAGTTAAAATGTGTCTTGAGCCTAGATTTGAAATCAGAAATGGAGGGAGCACATCTGAAATCTAAAGGCAGCTGGTTCCACAGTTGTGGTGGAGCACCTGCTAAGTCTCTGTCACTTTTTTGTTTGAGCTGTGATCGGGGGACATACAGGAGCGATTTGTCTCTCAGATCTTAGAGACCTCGGGGCTGAGCGCCTTTTGAACATACGCCTCTGCTGGAAGGAGACGCGTTGCCGGATTATGAGTGAATGCAGAGCTTCATCCTGTCTGTGTGTGTCGGTTAAACTTGTGCGTCGGTGTGAGACGCAGAGGGGAATGTGAACAGGCTGCACAACCTGCACGCTGTTATTGGCGGGGGGTTACACTCCCACGTGGGACCCAAAGGCTCTTTGCTGACGCCCATAAACGTCCTGCACTCAGAAAAATAAGTAGTAAAGAGAAACTCCAGGCAGAGTCTCAGATACAGACGCCGCCTGACGAATTAGCGGGATAAACGGTTGTCTTTCAAATTCCCTCTGCACGCAATAGGATAGCGCTACAACCAATCAGAGCAACGAAGAAGGTAGCGGAGCTAGTTGATAGATTAAACTTTTGCCGTATCTGGTCGGCAAAACTCCGAACACATCTTCCTTTTTTAAGAATGACTCCAGTGCCGTTCTTTGTTCTTTTCTCAAAGAAAAGCTGAACTCCAAGTCTTTCAGAAGACCGCTGTTCCCAGCAGCAGCAGCAGCCATAAGCCCCGCCCACCGACTCTATACACGATGTGATTGGCCTGACCAGAGTTTGGTTTTTCCAGCTCGCAAGCCAACGGAGAGTGCCTAGACCCCCCTGGCTGCAAAATAAATTTGCTGCCACTAGAGTGCGTCTAGATTTCTAGGCTAGATACAGACCCCACCACCGGTTCAAGTGATGATTGAGAGGGATTACTTTTTGTGTTAGTCCATACATTGTTTTTTAGGATAACACTGCATGTTATACCTTTTTTTTTTTTTATTTAAGTAAAAAAAGTAAACTAAAAATTGAAACCCTCGCCCACATCAGAATTTCACTTGCCATGCAAAGAATTGAACCCTGGCTGTCACAGTTTGCTCCCCTCCAACCTCAATACACATACACACACAGTCAAACTTTTCCTGCTCTTGGAACATTATTTGCATTTAGGATGTTCTAATTTCATGAAATTTCATGAGACCAGACTTGATTGGTTTCAATTTCATGGTAATTTTGTTTGTTGGAGTCATTTACTTTCCAGGATATCGTAACTTTAAATGTCTCTGTGCTCACAGATTAACACCTACAGTAAAAAATGACATTATTATTCATCATCAGCTGGAGTTATTCAAACAGCATGCTGTAAAATGCAGACAATTGCTCCTCTGCTCTGATGTTGCTTTTTATGCATGGGGCTCATTAGCACATGCAATATATTATGTTCATCGGAGCAGTCGGGGGGCCTCACCAGTGAGATTAATAGAACGCTTCTTTATTTTTTTTAAATGAAAATGCTTATTATTGCTGATACTTCCCAGGGTGCCCAGCGATAATAGTTTTTCATCAGATGAGCCCCTGCTTAACACTGAGCTGCTGGAAGCTCGCCATCTTAAACTGGAAGCCAAAAGAGAGAGTCTTGTTTGTTAAAGTTCACTTGCAAACAAATTTCACATTTAAATGGTCAACTGAAGCCAACTGCGGCCCACCAAATATTCCTAAGGCCATATGGTCAAATTTAAACGATTCATTTAAAACTTAATAAACTTTATAACAAAAATTTATTTCACCAGTCCATTGCTGTTAAATATTTTTACAATAACTTTGAATGCACCATGAGTTTGCGAGTTGGAATTGAACGTACCATCGGTCCCATTGGTGTGGTTTCACAAACCAACCAGCCAACAGTTTGCAGGGCTGTGGTAGAGATGCATGCCCAACACACAAACACACCTACTTTTAACCATTATGAAAGACTTGGATATCAGCAGTTTTTTCACCTCAGAGTCAGTTACTATGGTAACTGAGCCTATGAACCTAACCTGGTCGGGAGCAGGAGAGTCTCCTCCCTCTGACACAGCGCTCTCTCATTTCCTCATTCATTCATTCAGTCTGTATCAGGCGCATTTTAGTGCAGTTTGTTATCGGCATGAATAAAAAAAAAATTGTGTTGGTTTATTAACCATGTTAGGCAGACTATAAATTTTTTTTTCTAAAAACATGGCATTTCCTTTTGTTGTCCTTTCTTGTCAGCTTGATGTTGGCAACGCAAGTTGCTTCTGCTATAACAGCGTTCTAAGGCCATGGTAGGGAAAAAAATAATGTTGCGAACCCGGCAGGGAGGGTTAATATTCTGAGAAAAAACTCAGAATTTCTAAAATGAAAGTCGGAAATTTACAGAAAAAGAACTTTGATATTTTCTGAGATTACAGTGGTAAATTTGGAATTGGAACTAATAACTTCTCAATTTTCACACAAGTCATCCAGTCGGCCTGATTGGACCCTTTGGCAGGCCAGTTCTGGCCCACGGGCCGTATATTATAAATTTTTAACCAATGCATCGTTACATCCCTAGTGGGGCATACAGAAAAAAAGACATTGTTTACTGGAAGTGTGTGTGTGTGTGTGTGTGTGTGTGTGTGTGTGTGTGTGTGTGTGTGTGTGTGTGTGTGTGTGTGTGTTTTCTCTTCATTTTCAGTTGATGCACTGTACAGCTCAGGAAAGTGCATCAACACGATATCAGTATGGACATGTTGACCTATGTCTTGGTGACATTTTAATGGTGGTTCAGCTTTTTAAACTAATTAGGGTTGACACTTTCCAGGAGTGTGACAGTGCTTCACCTTTAACCACGAATAAATACATTTGGGGGGGGGGGGGAAGGGCCTGACAGCTATTGTGAGAGTTTCTGAACAGGAAGTGGTCACCATACTGTTTCCTATATTGTATTTATGTCTGTTGGTGTTTATAAGACAATATGATCTTTTCCAAACCTAAACCAAGAGCTTTGAGTTTCATAAACGTCACCATGAAATTGCCCATCATGCTTTAGTTGCTTTAATGAGATATTGTAGTGAAAAATGTATTTAAGTAAAGGCAGTGAGAAGGGGTTGAAAGCTCTAAGCTGGGATTCTTTTTTTGTGTTTTTAAATAAATATACCAATATACCACAGTTCCCTCATTCACTTGCTCACTATTCCCTATATACTGTTTTTATGAAATAGTGAATTATATAGGGAACGACCAAACGAGATTTCGGACACTACACTGAAAACACATCGTTGTGTCTGTCAGTTGATGCGCCGGTTCTTTGTGTGACGGAGGCGGGCGCCCCCAGCATCCCTAAAACAAGCCGAGCACTCAGGAGAATAGTAAAAAGTTGTATGTTGCATTTTACATTTTCACTGTTTAGAAACGAAAGCCTGCTCCATTTTTCCTTTCCAGTTTTCCCAGGGGCTTCTGCTTCTTCTTATCCACAGGGGAAAACAATGCATTGTGGTATACGGGAGATAAATGAAGGGTACATTGTATGTACACTCAAATTATCTGTGCATTGTGGGTATTTTATAGTGGACTATATATAGTGAATGAAATTAACACACTATATAATGCACTGTTTCCGTGATAGGGAACGGGTTTCAAATACAGCTTTTGTCTGCCTTCCCAACATGCGAAAACTCTGAGTTTGTTAAAGGTCCCATGGCATGAAAAATGTCACTTTATGAGGTTTTTTAACATTAATATGATTTCCCCCAGCCTGCCTATGGTCCCCCAGTGGCTAGAAATGGTGATAGGTGTAAACCGAGCCCTGGGTATCCTGCTCTGCCTTTGAGAAAATGAAAGCTCAGATGGGCCAATCTGGAATCTGCTCCTTATGAGGTCATAAGGAGCAAGGTTACCTCCCCTTTCTCTGCTTTGCCCGCCCAGAGTATTTGGCCCCCCCATGAGAGAGAGAGAGACATCATGGCTTTCAAACGAGCAAAGTGGCAGTTGGTCAAGGCCTCACCCCCACCCTTAACTTAACACTGTAGCTAAAAAGCAGGCTGGCCAGCACACACAAGGAAGATAATAGGGAGGAAAGAGTACAAGCCCATACAGAGCCTGTATGAGCAAGCAGTCAGAAAACAAGCTGAAAGAATCACTGCAGACTCTCTACACCCTCTCTTCCCTGAATACGAACGTCTGCCATCAGGGAGAAGATTCCCTGTGTCGAGATGTAAAACAAACAGACTGAAGTTATCGTTTATTCCAACTTGGGTCAAGCTGCTGAACAGTAGTAAATCTTAGCCCAGCAGAGCAGGGGTGCAGTAAATACACCAGTACTTTTTGCACTTCGCACTTTAATTATTAAAGTTAATTCTTAGGATGTTGTGTTGTCGGTGCTGTCATGTGTGTCCTTCTTTTGTGTCTTTTGTGTCTTAGGACGCTCTGCTGATCCCACTTTCATGTTTATTTTATCTTACTGTATTTGTATTTTATTTTTTTATTTGAGAATGTTTTTATGTTACATGTTGTTTGTGTTGTGAAGCAACGGATTGTGGCACTGAGTCCAAGACAAATTTCCCATCGGGGACAATAAAGTGTATTCTATTCTATTCTATTCACCTCCCCCCTCTCCTCAATAGCTACAGACACAGAAATGGCACATCCTAAGGAAAGCTCATTGTGGGACTGGCTCTAGTGGCTGTAATTCTGCACCAAGGCTGAATTTTGGGAAAGACACTTCAGATACAGTATTAAGGGACCACTAAGGTCTATATAAAAGAGACTTCAGATACAGTATTAGGGGACCACTAAGGTCTATATAAAAGAGACTTCAGATACAGTATTAGGGGACCACTAAGGTCTATATAAAAGAGACTTCAGATACAGTATTAGGGGACCACTAAGGTCTATATAAAAGAGACTTCAGATACAGTATTAGGGGACCACTAAGGTCTATATAAAAGAGACTTCAGATACAGTATTAGGGGACCACTAATGTCTATATAAGAGACTTCAGATACAGTATTAGGGGACCACTAAGGTCTATATAAAAGACACTTCAGATACAGTATTAGGGGACCACTAAGGTCTATATAAAAGTGACTTCAGATACAGTATTAGGGGACCACTAATAGGTATATATAAAGAGACTTCAGATACAGTATTAAGGGACCACTAAGGTCTATATAAAAGAGACTTCAGATACAGTATTAGGGGACCACTAAGGTCTATATAAAAGAGACTTCAGATACAGTAACAGGGGGCCACTAAGGTCTATTTAAAAGAGACTTCAGATACAATATTAGGGGACCACTAAGGCCTATATAAAAGACACTTCAGATACAGTATTAGGGGACCACTAAGGTCTATATAAAAGAGACTTCAGATACAGTATTAGGGGACCACTAAGGCCTATATAAAAGAGACTTCAGATACAATATTAGTTGACCACTAAGGCCTATATAAAAGACACTTCAGATACAGTATTAGGGGACCACTAAGGTCTATATAAAAGAGACTTCAGATACAGTATTAGGGGACCACTAAGGTCTATATAAAAGAGACTTCAGATACAGTATTAGGGGACCACTAAGGTCTATATAAAAGAGACTTCAGATACAGTATTAGGGGACCACTAAGGTCTATATAAAAGAGACTTCAGATACAATATTAGGGGACCACTAAGGCCTATCTAAAAGACACTTCAGATACAGTATTAGGGGACCACTAAGGTCTATATAAAAGAGACTTCAGATACAATATTAGGGGACCACTAAGGCCTATCTAAAAGACACTTCAGATACAGTATTAGGGGGACCACTAAGGTCTATATAAAAGAGACTTCAGATACAGTATTAGGGGACCACTAAGGCCTATCTAAAAGACACTTCAGATACAGTATTAGGGGACCACTAAGGTCTATATAAAAAGACTTCAGATACAGTATTAGGGGACCACTAAGGCCTATATAAAAGACACTTCAGATACAGTATTAGGGGACCACTAAGGTCTATATAAAAGAGACTTCAGATACAGTATTAGGGGACTACTAAGGTCTATATAAGAGAGTTCAGATACAGTATTAGGGGACCACTAAGGTCTATATAAAAGAGACTTCAGATACAGTATTAGGGGACCACTAAGGTCTATATAAAAGAGACTTCGATACAGTATTAGGGGACCACTAAGGTCTATATAAAAGAGACTTCAGATACAATATTAGGGGACCACTAAGGCCTATATAAAAGAGAGCTTCAGATACAGTATTAGGGGACCACTAAGGTCTATATAAAGACACTTCAGATACAGTATTGGGAACCACTAAGGTCTATATAAAAGAGACTTCAGATACAGTATTAGGGGACTACTAAGGTCTATATAAGAGACTTCAGATACAGTATTAGGGGACCACTAAGGTCTATATAAAAGACACTTCAGATACAGTATTAGGGGACCACTAAGGTCTATATAAAAGAGACTTCAGATACAGTATTAGGGGACTACTAAGGTCTATATAAGAGACTTCAGATACAGTATTAGGGGACCACAAGTCTATATAAAAGAGATTTCAGATACAGTATTAGGGGACCACTAAGGTCTATATAAAAGAGACTTCAGATACAGTATTAGGGGACCACGTTTAAGTTATATAAAGAGACTTCAGATACAATATTAGGGGACCACTAAGGCCTATATAAAAGAGACTTCAGATACAGTATTAGGGGACCACTAAGGTCTATATAAAAGACACTTCAGATACAGTATCAGGGAACCACTAAGGTCTATATAAAAGAGACTTCAGATACAGTATTAGGGGACTACTAAGGTCTATATAAGAGACTTCAGATACAGTATTAGGGGACCACTAAGGTCTATATAAAAGAGACTTCAGATACAGTATTAGGGGACCATTAAGGTCTATATAAAAGAGACTTCAGATACAGTATTAGGGGACCACTAAGGTCTATATAAAAGAGACTTCAGATACAGTATTAGGGGACCACTAAGGTCTATATAAAAGACACTTCAGATACAGTATTAGGGAACCACTAAGGCCTATATAAAAGAGACTTCAGATACAGTATTAGGGGACCACTAAGGTCTATATAAAAGAGACTTCAGATACAGTATTAGGGGACCACTAAGGTCTATATAAAAGAGACTTCAGATACAGTATTAGGGGACCACTAAGGTCTATATAAAAGAGACTTCAGATACAGTATTAGGGGACCACTAAGGTCTATATAAAAGCATCCAAAGAGCACCATGTCATGGGACCTTTAACCCTGGGATGAGGGGAACTCTGGGTTTTCTGTTTCAGAAAGAGAGGTAACTTCCCCTCAGAGTCAGTTACTATGGTAACTGAGCCTGTGAACCTAACCTGGCCAGGAGCAGGTTTTCTTCTCTCAGTCTCCTCCCTCTGACACAGCGCTCTCTCATTTCCTCATTCATTCATTCAGTCTGTATCAGGCGCATTTTAGTGCAGTTTGTTATCGGCATAAATAAAAAAAAATTGTGTTGGTTTATTAACCATGTTAGGCTGTTTTTTTTTCTAAAAACGTGGCATTTCCTTTTGTCGATGATCCCGTTGATGAAGAAGCTGTTTTACTTCGCAGGGTGTTATATGTCGGGAGATGATATGGAAGCCCAGACATTTTAATTTCCAGATAACTTCCTATTTGAGCAATATCGTTTTTCTTCCCAGTCTCTTATGCAGCCTAGGCTACATAACCTTATCCGTCCTCCAATCACTAACGTCACCCATCTTATGCTCGTACGTCCCGGCAGCTTATTTGTGTCACATTACGTTTTCTTGCAAACGGCAGTTCTCTTTACTAACTTGGTGATGCAGAGCATATAGCCACTGTAGCAAAGTGCCGTCAGAAGAGTGTGAGTTGCTCTGAAACGTGTTTTAAACGTTTTTGTAGTGTTCCCTGGACACAAACCAGTATGGGCCATTAAAGGAGTTCCACAGTATTGCTGGTGAATGATGTAAACCCTTGGTAATAAAAGATTATGAATTATAATTCTGTTAATGATGGTGCTGCTTCAACTTCATCACAGGCATTTGCATGGTCTGACAAACATGCTTTTTATTGCCTCTTTGTGTGTGACAAACAGCTTAGTCGGAATATCGTCTTTTTCGGAATAAGGGCAAAAACCGGAATATTATGTGCATGTAAACGTAGTCAGTGAAAAATCCAAACCAAGCAGGTGGTCAAACAGTTGGTGAAGTGTTAAATCATCCATAATGATGGCGAGATATGAACCAGAATAAAGAGGGCAGGGATGAGTCTGCTGATACGGAAAAAGAGATAAAAAGTCCAAACAGAGACTCTAGAGATCTCAATTGCTTTGGAGGTCAAAAGCTGGTGCCTCTAGTGCCTGGGGGAAAAGGCCAGCGTACATCATCTCAATGATCTTTCTCATTACACTCACTTGTCGCGCTTGCCTGCCCACTGTGGGGGATAAATATGATGATATGACCGCTGTGCCGTGGACGCAACATCCCGGCCGCTAAAACAGAACAGGCCACATAAAAATAAAAATGATGTTCCGGGATTGCGTGTCTTACCGGGGAACTGAGATGATAGATGTAAATGAGGTGCAACGATTTTGTGAAGGCTGCTCTTGAATTTATTGACATAAGTCTGGGTGTGCACATACAGCTGGATGATGAACAGTCGGCAAAGTCACTCTGCCTCTGAAAGGATTACTGCAGGCAGAGAGAGCAAACACGAAAGGTGCAAACACCTCCTTCCAACTCTTTACAGAGCAGAACGAGAGCCACAGCAGGATTGTCTGAATTTGTCTGAACTTACATTACAATAATGGTATATGATTCAAGATGTTCTCAGCAAGGAGAGATTAAGCACTTTTAAAATCAGAACTGTAGACCCTGTCAAAGCTCCAGTAGGCAAATTACTGAGACACTGAATACCGGAGAGATTCTAGTTTGGTTAAAATATAGTCTCGCATTGCCAGAGCTATCTCCACAGCGCTGTGGAGTAAGGTCTGGCTACACCACAGATGCATTCAGGGATAGGAGCTCTGAGTTGTTTGCATTTCTTTAAACCAATCACAATCGTCTTGGGCGGCGCTAAGATCCGGACGCAGCGACAGTGGCTGTGCAAAAATAGTCTCTGGAAGGAACTTTTTTTGGAGGAACATTTGCACATTTGCACCCATTTGCAAAAGAAAAGGCCACATGAAAAATTAAATCAAGTCAACTGTTCACGAAATACAGTAACATGAGCTATTTAAAAATGGTCTCGGCAAGGATCTTGAAAGGATCCAAGCCGTTCTTATTCCCAACCCGTAAAATATGGATCCTTCTGCAGTGGCTCTCAGCATCAGATACGACGCAATAATCCCCCTTCAGCGTCTGTATGTAACGCCCAGGGCAGAGCGGCAGCTCGACCGCGGCGCTGTAAGATGAAGTAGTATTAAGAGAGACAACGAGATGGGAGAGTGAGAATGTGTTGAAGGATCCCTACAGAGCTAGACCTTTTTGTTAAAGAGTGAGATACTTTTTTGTTTAACCAGAAATCGCTCTGAAATCAGCAATCGCCAAACCCAACAGACTCCAGGTAAATAAACCATTCTTTTAGCGTGTATACTTTAGAGCCAGCATATTTCCACATTTAAATGGGTGAATTAAAGGGATGGTTCTGAGTAATTTCACCCTAGGGTCCTTTGCACCATGACCTCGAGCCAAACATTGTTAGACCAATTGTTTGAGTTAGCACTATCAGCCGAATGGCTTAGTGCAGGCGCTAATGGAACCAAAGGTGTATCTCATAAATGACCCCACTAATAATACCCGGATTGGTACCAAACTTCTACAGTAGTACAAATAGGTTCTGTACTCATAAAATGAGGCATTGGAAGGTTGTAAGTACACCAGGAGTTTATTTAAATAACACTTGCCTGATGGCTTCTACTCTCTGCTGCTACCGCTGCGTCAATGTCACTTTGGGAAAAACCCGTAAAAGTCCTTTGCAAAACTCACGAGTCAGTCCCTCCAGGAGAGAGCCGACAGGAAACAGCAGCAGCTTTCAGCGACTTTAGAGTGAAAAAAAAAACGTTACAGAGTACATTGATGTTAAAATGTATACAGGTTGGCAGGACGGTCTGAAATGTTCTGCACGGTCTTTCGCTGTACGTTTTGTTGGTAAATGTGAGATGTTCGAGTCACACACGTCTCGTCTTACAAGGAAATGAATTTGGCGACGTACGTGTGACGTCAACCCGTTCTCGCTCCCGCCTGGTCAGTGGCTCTCAGAGTCACGTACTGATGCAAAGTCTGGCACGTGGGACTGCTGGGATCGGTTGAAGTCGCGGGAAACAAATTTGCGGAAAAGTTGCGGCGATTGGTCAAAATTGCGAGTTGCACCAAAGTCGTGGTGATTGGTTGAATTTGCGGAGGGACTGACAAGTGTATGGGAAAAGCTAGTGAATTCAACACTCCATAGAAATGTATTGATAACTGGATGATATTTGAAATACTTGTTAAGTGCTGACCTGAAAATACAAGCATTTATAAAACTTTCAAAATTCAGCGAAACGTTTTTATACTCTCGCGTGAAACTTTGTTGACGGAAACAACTGCGTACACGTGACTGGGCAGAGGATTGTTGACACAGTTACTTCAGGGAACAAAGTGGTGATTGTTGGAACAATGGAAAGACTGATATCACTCTTCTAGCAGTCCCTCCAGAAAAATCTGATTATGCGATCGCATAATTCAATGCATAATCAGCCAAAGTCTGCATATTTATGCGATTTCCGCGAAAAATATGCGGCTCTTGCACGATTTCATAATCCCCGCATTTTCGTTGCAAAAAAGTCCCATAATATATCTTAGCAGAAAATTTAAAAATGTTGCGTTTACTTCACACAAGAGCAGCCATTTTCCCCTGTTGCCATGGGAAGTGACGTAATTACGTCATCGAATCACTTTTTTTTCTCTTTTTCATCAAACCGCAGTTTTTGCAAGTTCCCGCAATTTCATCGCATAAAATTGCATAAATATCCCGCATATTCCATCGCATTAAATTGCATAAATATCCCGCATATTCCATCGCATTTTTTAAGAAAACGTGCCGCATAATCAAGGATTTTTGCCCGCAACAATCACAAAAAAACTCTTTTTTTTTTTTATTTTCAAAAACGCATTTTTCTGGAAGGACTATTATAGCTTCCATTCAATGTAACGCTAGAACCAGAAGACAGTAGCTTTCTGTTTTACCACTAAACATGAGAAGGGGATTCTTTGTATCTTGGCTGTTGGACGGCAGAATGGAGGCAGCTGGAGAGAGCAACAGATGATGAACAAATAAAATCTTTTTTTAGCCTAACTGGTATAAGTGTTGTAGTATTGATCAAGCCCAAAAAAATAAATAAATAAATAACAATCCTCCACCCACAGAGAGGAGTCCTTAATTTGTCCTGTCAAGCAAACCGAAGTAAAAGTGATACTGACAGTCAAAGCGTAACAACTTCTTGCCATAAATTGGTCTGTACATCGATCGGTGCTCGGAGAAGCCTCGCGCCACATTGATCGCTCAGAGGAAAACATCACACAGTTTTCTGTTTGTCACTGCTAAGAGGAGGGAATATGCTCGTTCACAATCTGGTGACACTCTGGATCATATTAGCCACGTTCTCACTGGAGTTGTCCAAGAGGCTTAGAGCAGTCAGTTGTGTCGAGGTCCTGCTCGTTATTGGCTGTGTTGGAGTACGGGGATACGGATGATCAACCAACAGGGTCACCCCAAAGATTCTTCATATTTGTACCTGCAAGCCACATAGGGCCAGCTGTGTGTAAACCATGCTCAATGGTGTTTTTTGCCTCCAACGGCGCCTTCCAGGCAACTAACCCTTAACCCTTGTGTTGTCTTCGCGTCAACCTTGAAAAAAACCTTTTTCTGACTTTTTTGACGCTGTGTTTTTGCTTTTTCCAACGTTTTAAATTATTTTTTCTTCTACACATTTTCAGCGCTTATTTCTACATCCCATATTTTTCTGATATAAAACATAAA